>NW_010400472.1:0-15347 GCF_000710305.1 Buceros rhinoceros silvestris | reverse complement strand
CCTGCTGCTTCCTTTTCTTTTTTCACATTTCACATGGCTGATACAGGTTCTTGGTAAAACTTTGGTTCCCATAAACAGAAATATGTTTCATTGCCATATATGTATATATATACACACACGCACACATAACTCTTCACAGTTATGTATGATGTTCTAAAAATGTACACTGAGTTATCAGAAATAGTCCATTAGCAAATGTTAATCGTCTTAAACTTTTAAATGAAAATGACGGATCACCAGATGCAGGCTTGTGTGTGGAACACACCTTTTGTTTGTGTTGTGTGAAATAACATTCAGCAAATCGCAAGAAGGTGGTTTCGGCCCTTTATTCAGTTTTGCCTGAACAATCTTCCAGCTTAATTACAAACTGATGTGAGAATTACCAGGCAGCATCCTAAGATATGACAGAGTCACAGGTCAGACACACTGATCATGATAATCTAAATCTTCCAGCTTTAACATTTAGGAAGATGAAATTCTTCTCTGACTCATCAACTAATTGTATTTTTAGAAATACCAACTAAAGTATTTATTTCTCCAGCAGTAAACACACTACAGTCAAATCTGAAACTGAACATTTTCACTTCAGAGTAATAATAAGAAATAAATCTTATTGCTATAAATAGTTTGAATAAAAGTTTTATTAGATATGCGGTTGATATTTCCATGTCTCTATCACCAGCTACCAATGCCTAAACATAAATACAGTAATACTCTTGTGGTGGGTTGACCCTGGCTGGATGCCAAGTGCCCAACAAAGCCACTCTATCACTCTTCTCCTCAGCTGGACAGGGGAGGGAAAATACAAAGAAAGGCTCATGGGTTGAGATAAGGGCAGACTCAGCAATTACGATCACAGGCAAAACAGACTCGACTTGGACTAATTAGTTCATACCGATCATCAAATCAAAATAGGATACTGAGAAATAAAAACTAAATCTTAATACACCTGCCCCCACCTCTCCTTTCTTCCCAAACTTTATCCCCAATTTTCTCTACCTCCTTTCCCCAAGTAGCACAGCGGGGACAGGGAATGGAGATCATGG
The DNA here is from genome assembly GCF_000710305.1 of Buceros rhinoceros silvestris. Lineage (NCBI taxonomy): Eukaryota > Metazoa > Chordata > Aves > Bucerotiformes > Bucerotidae > Buceros > Buceros rhinoceros. The sequence goes on along the minus strand of NW_010400472.1, from coordinate 14,301 downwards.
TCCATTCATCACATGTTGGTTTTGTTGTTCCTTCCTCCTCGGGGGGAGGACTCCTCATACTCTACCCCTGCTCCAGCACGGAGTTCCTTCCACAAGAGACAGTCCTCCACAAACTTCTCCAATGTGAGTTCTTCCCATGGGCTGCAGTTCTTCATGAACTGCTCCAGTGTGGGTTCCTTCCACGGGGTGCAGTCCTTTAGGAACAGACTGCTCCAGCGGGGGTTCCCCATGGGGTCGTAAGTCCCGCCAGCAAACCTTCACCAGTATAGACAACTCTCTCTCCACAGCTCCACAGGTCCTGCCAGGAGCCTGCTCCAGTGCAGGCTTCCCACAGGGTCACAGCCTCCTTTGGGCAACCACATGCTCCAGCGTGAGGTCCTCCAGGGACTGCAGGTCAATATCTTCTGCTCCACCACGGACCTCTATGGGGGGACAGCCAAATCTTGCCACACAAACCCAACACAACTCTGCACAATTTGGGTCACTTATGCTTATGTAGATGAAATCCAATTTGGAGAGGTGTAGACCAGGGCCACATGTAGTCCTCCAGGGACTGCAGGTGAATATCTTCTGCTCCACCATGGACCTCTATGGGGGGACAGCCAAATCTTGCCACACAAACCCAACACAACTCTGCACAATTTGGGTCACTTATGCTTATGTAGATGAAATCCAGTTTGGAGAGGTGTAGACCAGGGCCGCATGTTGGAACAGCGTGTCTCTCTGAAGGACCTGGATTTGCCTCATGAAAATGTTGGAATTCAACGTCAGAAGAACAACCTCTGTACAGCATTACATCCAAACTAATAAACCTTACCTCTGTCTTGGATATAATTCAATATCTGGTTTCATCAGCTTGTGCATCTTTGGTACATTTTTTACTGTCCTTCCCACTAAGGTGTTCAAGACTGTAGGCACTCACCTAATTCGCTGCAGATTTTTTTTAGCACTGACTGAATTACTAAGTTATTGCAAGAACTAATTACTAAGTTACTACAAGAAGCAGCACCACAAAGACCTCTCCGCAAAACAGGAGCCACGCGTCTGTTTCGTGCATAGTCTGTATGAGGCTTTGAGAATGAATAACATTAAAACAACAAAGAAATACTCGGGTCCTGCCTGTATTCTGGGCACAGATACAAAGGTGACCATCAAAATACTCAGACACGATCACTTACAGAGCATGAAAAGGAGAAATGGCCTCAGACGTTTGAAGAACTGAGTCAGGCAGAAAACTACCTAGCAAAATCAAGAAACTATTGAACAAATTTTTGGGGGTTCAGGTGTTTTACTCCAGTATCTCGGGGCTCTCTCAAGGCTCTTGTAAGCTCTCACATCCTAATCATCCTCAGGTACGTTCCTGTAACCTCCACTTGTGAGAGTTCACTGAGAAAGGACTTCGGTCTGGCACAACGGGCAAACCTCGGGAATCTCCTGGGTGATTTATTAAATAGAGGAGTGGCCCAGGGAGGTAACAAAACCCAAACAGCCTTAGATAGTTGCTCAGATTTGAACCCCAGTGCTCAGCTTAGAGTACTTTTATAGCAAAGACATACCTGAGGTAGCCATATCCACTTTGTTCACGGATTAAGAGCCTCATTTGACCATCTCTGTCTTCTGATTATGAAATAAATAAATAAATACATTCTCTCCCATCCAACCAAAGCATTCCTGTATTTAAAAAAAAAAAAAAGGTTCAAAGTAATGTAAACAGTTTATCCAGTTCTGCAGAATTACAGTTTTTGTTGTTCTTGTTTCCCAAAGGAAAAAATAAGGGGGGAGGGGGGGGCAGACTACATATTTCTTGACAACAAGTTATTTACTCACAAATTAAAAAAGCAAATCAAGCCCTTGGTCAAACATTTTCATTGGAAGGACAGGAATCTGAGCAGAAATTCCTGTCTACGAAGGCAGATGGCCATAAAAGGCCGCTAATATGAGGAACAGGACTTACCTCAAATAACAGAAAAATTGATCCCTAATCTGTAACAGAAATGGTCGCCTAGCACGCACTTTGTGAGCCTGCGACAGAGGACCAAGCTCAGGCTCCAGTCTCTTGTTGGAGGGCAGCCTGTTCTCATACAGACTTGGAGAAGTGACAAGTTGGGTGACCCTAACGTCACATTCCAATGTCTCTGAACATTTGGATTTCTTTAACCTTTAAGCCTTGAATTTCCTGGCTTTCTCACAATAGCCATCTTATTCCTTGTTAGCCTGATTCTTTTTCAATTGCTTCAAAACCTTTACTGTAATCTTAACTCTTAACTCACCGTAAAGCAACCCCACCCTGACTGAGTGTTCAGGAGAGCAATATCTGTTGTTGGTTACCGAGATCTTTGATTTAAAACGTGTCCATACACTTATAAATGTCCTGTGTCTTTTGCAATTGCTTCAAAACCTTTACTTTAATCTTAACTCACCGTAAAGCAACCCCACCCTGACTGAGTGTTCAGGAGAGCAATATCTGTTGTTGGTTACCAAGATCTTTGATTTAAAGCGTGTCCATACACTTATGCGGAAGTCCGAGAGAGGGAGGTGCTCCCTGCGTGCTGCTTTATAGCCTTAACACGTAATAGTGCACCTGACCTTCTTTTAACCAATTAAGTGTGGGGTTAAAGTACATGCAGGGAATAATTATATTGGACCAGAACTCAAAACAAGGAAGTCTAGCCCAAACCGGGACAGAGCTGAGCTCTGTGCCATACTGTCTCAGGCCAGTTCCTTCTTTCCTCTTCCCCTTTTTCCCTTTCATCCCCAGAAGTTTTCAGTCAAAATCATCTAACATTTCACAAAACAAAATACAGGAAATTATATAATGTTTGCCATATACTAAAGAACTCTGAACTTTTTCTTGTAGTTCAGGTGCTTCACTTGATTTTGGCTCAGGAACCTCACTGAGAACAGAAAAGGAAAACTATCCCACGGAGATGTCTCCTGCCACCCCCACAAAAATCCGCTTGTTCCAATTACATCTCTACTGCACTAAGGAATTTCAGAATCATTAGCCACAGGACAAACACATGGTCCAGAGCTGATGACTTATTTTAGGTTGGGTGCGTGTTGTGGTTTCTCAGCTGTGACATGGAGATAATTCCCTATCTTGGAGGAATCAGGTCAGACAATTGTGAAAATCAGTCCATCTAAAGCATTGTCCTAGCAGAGTGCTGGTGATCAACCCGATGAGGCCAGCCTCTGAGTAAAGCTCCCAGTTCTGTCTTCAGCATAGCTTTCAGCGTGGACCCACATAGCAGGCAGCACTGAGAGTCCCAAATGCTCACTGGGAAAGCAAGGGCCACTCTGCATGGACAATGGGGAATGGGATCCCTAGGAAAATAATCATTATGGGCTGTTTTGCTTAAAGCCTGTGCTGTGCTGGAGAGGTAAAAGGGCACTGCAGAGGCAGCTCTAATTCTGGTGTTTCCTTGCCGGAATTGGAGACGAGCTCTGAAAAGTCTAACCCAAATTAGCCGAGATTAGTCATGGCTATTTTCGTTTAATATTTTTGGCAACTTGCCAAAGCCCACAAGCCTTTTCAAAAGAGGGTTTTAGAGGGATTTCTGCCCCTGCCCGTGTCAAGGAGAGAGCAGAGGGCTGTCCACAGCACCCAAGCAGCCCTTCGCACCAGCCCACATGGGACGGCATGGCACAGTGTCCTCCTGGCCCACAGCCACACCAGTGCAAACCTGACACTGATCCCCCAACTTCATAAACCCTTACAGTTATATTAATCCAATCAAGTTTCCCTCACTTCTGAGGCAGGGGTATGCCCTGTGGACTCATGCGTGCTGTACGGTAAGAGTGCGCTGCCTCGGAAATGCAGTGGTACTTATTTTCTGGATTTACAACGCTTGTCTGCTCCTCTTGACATGCTGCTGTCAAGCACAGAGACAGGAGGTGCACTGGACCCAGCTGCCTCTTTCTACCTAAGAGAAATTAAAGTCACTCTGCGTGACGAAAAGCAATGGTCAAGGGCAGAAATTCAGCTGCAACTATAATCTGATAGCTAAACAATGGTAATTTTGACCTGCCAAAACTATTAAAGAGGAATTTAGGCTGAACAGGATTCCTGCCTTGCTTCCCTTTTGCCTGGAGGCTTAGGTCGCCTGCTGCATTCCTGGCACTGAAACAATTGCCAGTTGTTTCCTTGTGAGAGGGTAGCAAGGCCAGGTCCCTGTTCTACCATTCACACCTATTTTCTTGCAGTGGGAGCGTTCAGCACTCTGGGATTTGCACTCTGTATCAAACAGAGAATTCATATCTAAGGTGAGTAGCTTGTGGGCATCTTACTGTCTTACACATCTTTTTTACCATCTAAAATGAGAATATACCACCTGTCAGAACAACACATGCTTCATTTTCAAGCATGATATCCAACAGACAGTTAGTGTAATGGTAAAGACTGTGAAACAGCCTGCAATGGATGTGATGAAAATCCATACCCCTGACACTGATGTTTGCTTCCAGTCACCTTACCTAGGTTTACAACACCTGTGGTGCAAGAACCTCACTGTCCTGAGGAATCACAATAGGGTACCTTTTATGAGGCACAGAGAGGCTTCATGATCAAAAATCAGGATTCACTGAAGTCATTGGGCTGAGTGATGGAGTGTCTCAGTTATCCCAAAGAAAATATTGCAGGGGAACTTATAGGCTGGGTCACACCACTCACTTTCAGACAATTAAGGACAGAAAATCAACAAATGTCCCCCCTACTCTGGAATTTAAAGATGTGAAATTGCCAACAAGATACTTAAGCACTCCACCAAGCAAACAACTCTTGACAGAAAAATACTTGTGCATTAAGGCTCTTCCAGATGTGAGAGCTCAGCTGGAAGCGTGGACACGAGGAATGTGAAAAATCCAGCTTTAACTCTCTTCTTTATCCAACCTGTATTAAAGATTTAAACTTCCTCAAGAAAGTGTTCTATCCTGAGCACTGGTTATTTGTGCATTCTGGAATCAAGAAAAGTGCCACATTTCTTGCCAAAGAAATTTCCATGTTACACAGTATAATTAAATATTGTCTGGTTCAAACACATGAGAAGACCTTTATCATACATAAGCACGTTACTCAGCTGGGAAACGTGGAACATCCGTTTCTGGCTGCAGCACAAGACAACAGTCACTATGTGACTGGATCAACTAGTCCTGAGTCAGACACTGGTTTGTTGGGATGCAGCTTTTCCAGAGGAAAGGCTGCTTCTGTAGATGTTCATACAAGAGAACAAGGTCACTGCTACCTTCTCCCCTCTCAAGACTGTGCTATGGACACCATGTAATGAATCCGGCTCAGATACCCTCCGAAAACAACATAGAACCAGTTTCAGCATGGTGTCAGGGTTATTAATCAACAATATTGGCTGTAATATTCTGAGCAATTAACATTATATTCTCAGAACTGTAAACATGGGAAGTAGGAAATTTAGAACATTCATAGGTATTACCACTAACATCATGATTTCGATCACTGGCCCTGATGGGAACCATCTCTCTTCTGAAAGAGAGTACAGAAATGGTTTTGTAGAGATGCTGCTGGACATCCAGAGCCTGGCACAATGGCAAGCCGAGGGTTTCTTGAATAGGGGTGGAAGTTTGTGATGGTCTACCTCTGACCAATCGACCTGAGATCTTCTTTTGCACCATGTTCCCATAGGCACTCTGGAGGTAGTGATTCACTCATTTTATCAGGCATCTGGGAAACCTTTCAAACATATCTGCTTTCTGCTTCTTGTTCTCTGTGGTCAGACGGGAATTTTAAAACCACACAGAAAGGAAACAGTCAAGAATAACTCTCAATTGGTCTATTCTGGGAGGAATTGCTGGGTTAAGATGGATTACTTTTTCTCTATTGTATGATTGAATAAAACAGAAATAGACAGTCTTTAGCAATATCCTTGGTGGGTACTGAGGTGGATATAACTAGTAACAGCTGGATGAAAACTTCCCAAATAAAACGGTATGGTGTAAGCAATTAAACAAGGGGTGTATTAACGGAAAAACTAATCCAGTAAGAACTAACACAATGAGACAGAAAATAAACAGATCTGTTGTAGCTAGTTCCAGCTTTATTTATCAGAGCAATTCTTGTAAGAACCAAACCAAAAGCACCTACGTAAATCCTCTGAATATCAAGGATTTAATCATGCGTACCATGTTCTAAGAGTGACAAGTGTAGTAACAGAGAAGTGAACAGGAGCAAATGAAAGATAGGAAAATAACAATAATCCATCAACCAGTATTAACCACAAAACTTCCTTATATTAAAATGATGTAGCAGTTTAGTCATGGAAAGATGATGTTAAATCTAAAGATTTTCACATTAATCAGTTAGGCATTAAAAGGAGTAATCTTTGACCAAAAAAAAAAAAAAAGTTCTTTTTCCTATATTTCATTTGAATGTCTGTTGTACTGTCACAGCAGACCCTAAGTGACAAGTTAATGCAATAAAGTGCCATAACAATTTTAAATGTATTTTTCACTAAAATCATTGAAATATTTTCAGCATACTTAGTATTTACATCACTTAGGCCAAATACAGTAGAGTCTGTGTAGATGCCTATCATTATAATCCAGGCTAGCTTATTTTCACCTGATGAAAACATTTTGTGTTACCACACAGATTTCCTTTTCTCGTTAACTGGAGAGATAGGTAGGTGTGTGTGCGCATTTATTTCCCACAGCCTTCACAAAAAAAAAGGGGGGGGAGTTTTCTTTGTTCCAGTGGATCTACAGAAAGCAAGTTCTTCAATTTTTTTAAGCTCTGTGCCCAGCAGAAATAGGGCAAAACTTTAAAGAGGTGTTGACTATCCTACTTCATGGCCACCCTCACAGCTACAAACTCAGTCCTCAGTGACATGGAAAGAGTCCTGAGAGCTGAGGTTGCACCCACACTGTTTAGAAGAACTAGCAGCTTCGTTCATGTACAGAAGATCTCAGTCAGACATCAATAAGCCTGTCTTACCTCTGCACACAAGTATTCCTCATCAGGATGCAAGCAGCTTGCACAGCTTCTCTGTGGTTATACTGCATGCAGAGAAGAATGAAACTTAGCAGGACATCCAAGCAAGCCTGCTTTTAATCCACCAGGTCTCAATTTGTCCTCTACTGTGTGCAAATGAGTCTATGATAAATTACCTACCACTGAACTCACAGTTGTAGTCTGTCACACAGTCTGCGCCAGCCGCAGGAGATGGCTCGGAGACAAGCACACCCATGCTGACCTGGTCATACAAAGCTCACACAGCAGCCCCCCGCTGTCCTGCACATCAAGCTGGTGCTGAACGAGCCTTCCAGAGCGCGTTTGCCAGTGAACTCAAAAACCTGTTTTTGTCAGGTCACAAAAGAGAGGTGGCAGCTCTGACAGGTTTAATGGAAAACCAGAGTAAGCGGCTTTTGCACTCTTCACATCAGTCCTCACGAATGACCAGAAACTCACCTTTCAGCCTGAAGAAGCAGAAATGCGGGTCATTCGCCATAATCCCTTACAAATTCAAAACTCACTAAAGAAAGCTGGTGATAAGATGATCTGTTAGAGCTGGTTAAATATCATCTGCAGAGCCCTGTTTTCTCTCCTACCACAGGAATCTGTCATTCATGCGTCAGTCAGGTCATCTGTGATACCTCTCACAAAAGGTTCTTCATAGAGCCCATCATTTACATCCAGACAACTGCAGTTAACTTTCATTAAGCTCATCAATAATTTTGTCACAAAACACATGCCATTTCCTTAGAAACAAGTATTCAATGCGACACATTTTTGCCGTATCTACATTTCTGGGATTGTAAGTCTCCCCTCTTGAAATAGAGTTGAGTAGTGTTGCTACACGTTACTTGACAGACAAAATCTATCATCCCAAGACAACCTATAATCTCAGGACACTGTCAGTTACCTGAAGGTTTACTGCATGACACTGTGATGGAGAAAAACTACACTATTTTTTTTATTTTCCTACCAATTGTCTTGCAAGCCAGTAGTTCATCGTAGATACCAGCCTTACCTGGTAACTAATGTTCACTATCTTTAATGCCAAAATCAAATATAAAATCATCCTGGGGTAGTGTCCTGGATTGGGTTAGAACAGAACTAATTCCGTTCAGTGATTTTACTTTTCAGCTCAGTCTGTTCTCAGTGACGGCACCTTCTGAAGTTAATGGCATGTTTTTGCAGACAGGGTCTGCTTCTTGAAGTGATAACGCTGGATGTATCCAGTTAGTACCAGGAATGCGTGTGCAGAAAGGCTCTGCCTTACACTTGCTCCTTTGCAGACCAAGGTCACTGCTAAATCCTGTGTCCCACAGTGGGGATGCAGTAAGTTAGAGACTGAACCTGTGGAGAGGAGCAGACAGGACAGGTGACCCTACCCTGACCAACAAGGTGTTCCATCCCATATACGTCATATTCGGTACAAAGCTGAACGATCACAAGGGTCAAGCTCTCTTCTTCAATGGCCGGCATCCGAGGAGGACTCTCTGTGCTGCCTTCGATCCCAATCCATTCATTCCTAAATTCAGTTCCAGAATCCAGCTCCTGAATCCAGTTTTCCATCTGCCGCTGAATCCATCCTGGGACTTCCCCAGTGTCCCCAGCATCAGTGGTGACGGTGATGTGATTGCCATCAGGGGGCTGGGTTTGGTATTGGCATTGTATAAATTCATATATATTTAATTATATTGTTATTATTTTCATTAAAGCAGTTTTATCTTTCTTTTCCGATCCATAAGTCTCTCGTCCTTATACTTTTTCTCTTCCCTTTTGTGAAGGAATAGGGGTTAATAGAGAGCATCTGTCATTTGTCTAGTGGCCAGTCCAGCCCTAGCTCTTGACAACCAGGAGCTCTTGCTTTGCGTGGACGTAATGTCCTGCTAACACTGACTAGAAGCACATCTCATCTTTGAGACTGAACTCTTACTGACACTCTACCAACACACCTAATCTCTGCTTGTGTGTTATAGGGAGTAGTTCATATGCCAGAGGGCTGAGTTGCATTTCAGAAAGCCTATATGGGCTGTAGAATAGATCCTCATGAAATTCAGCAATGGTAAGTGCAGAAAAGAACAGAACAACCCCATGCACCAGTACAGGTTGAAGTCCAGACTGTGGCTTTGTAGAAAAAGACCTGAGGATCCTGGTGGACCCCCAGCTGAACATGAGCCAGAAATACACTCTTGCAGGCAAAGAGGTCAAGAACATCTTGGTCTGTATTAGGAAGACTATTACTAGCAGGTCAAGGGATGTGATGTTTGCCCTCTCTTTAGCATTGGTGATAAGAAGTATCCAGGGTCCTGTGTTCAGTTTTGGTCTTCCAGAACTGGAGGGAGTTCGGCAGGCAGAAGGCCAGCAAGCCAGGGGCTAGAGCACTTGTCCTGTGAGGAGAAGCTGGAGGAGCTGGGCTTATTCAGCCTTGCAAAGAGACAGCCAAGACCTCTCACTGCTGTTTACAACCACCTAGAGGGAGCGTGTACAGGAGATGGAGACAGGCTCTTCTCAGAGTGCACAGTGAGAGGATCAGAGGCAGTGGACTTGTTGCAATGAGGGAAACTCAGAGCTCATTTAGGAATTTTGTTTGTTTGTTTACCACAAGGGTGGCCAAACCCCAGCACAGGCTTACCCTCTGAGAGACTGCAGAGCCTCTGTCCCTAGAGGTGCTTAGAGCTCAACTGGTCATAGCCCTGAGCAATCTGATCTACCTGGCCCCGCTCTGAGCAGGCTGTTGGTCTAGACAGCTTCTGGAGAACCCTTTCTAACCAGCACAGCCTCTGTGTCTATTAGTAATCTTATGACCCTCACAGCACCCCTTTGAGGGGAATGTATATGTACATCATACCATAGCGGCTGAGGGAAACCACGTGGAATGCAATGGTGATGTATTCAGTATCAACAGTTTCATGATTGTTCTGAAGCTGTCACACAGAGGCAATTAATTAATTCCAAGTGCAGAAAAGTGTACAAGATTATAGGAGTAGGATCTGCAAAGGAGTTCATATCCCCTTACTAAAAACTTCATGGGAAATTTTATCATGCCTCCAAGAGGAAAAAAAAAAAGGAAAAAAAAAAAGACATTCAACATGGTAACAGGAGATGCAGCCCAACTCAAACAGCTGAAAAGGTTCAGATTTCTTCTACCGAATTCTAACTTATATTCTCCTAGATAATATCCATGACGCTACTGTAATTAGTCCTTACTCCTAACCTCTTGACTGCAGTAATTTCAAAAGTTTTAAATTACTGCCAGTTATGAGACTTCCCAAATTAGACAGAATTATGCTACTTTATATTCTGAAAAGCCCATACTTCATAACAACCTGCTAAGGGGCACTCAGTAAGCTGTACTAGGAAAAAGAGAACTACACTGCAAGACTTCCTTATTCACCACATACTTGGAGCATTACTCTTCTTGCCTCTCTAAAAAGAGTACAAAAAGTGACATCCAATTTAATATAAAACTATTGGATAGACGCCATAAAACTGTATAAAACTTGTGAGGATTTGAGGGAGCTTATTTCTTTACTCTTGCGTCTTACACTGCTGTGCAGCACAACTATTTAGCTGACATTCTGGAAGTGCCAGCAGAGTTTGCAATGATATATTTGTCCATATGTAACTGTGAATCATGCCTAGAGCAAAACAAAAACACTTTATAAACATGATTTTGAATACATAAACATGGTATTGCTAGCACATTCTGACCTGTTGCAAGAGCTTTCTTTTTCTAATCCTGTTTCTCAGAGGAATGTTTCCTAAAAGGTGTTGGGGGTGGGGAAACAGATTGCTCAGAGAAGATGTGGATGCCCCCATCCCAGGCCAAGGTGGATGGGGCTTTGAGCAACCTGATCTAGCGGAAGGTGTCCCTGTACATGGCAGGGGGCTTGGAATAGATAATATTTAATGTCCCTTCCAACCCAAACTGTTCTATGATTATGATCTTTTCCAAGCAGAGATTTTATGCAAGTTAAGGGATGGGGAGCAGATTTTCATGGCTGACTTACTGCTTTTAATATAATTAACAGCTCTGAAATAAACAAAAACAAGGGTCATCTTCAATTCATCAGCTATGAAGTAACTCAGTAGTGCACAGAGACGCAGCTTGTGACTCTGATGAACCGCTACCCACACTCACTATGGAACTGAGAAGACCTTTGCACAGTGAGATAGCACTCCTACCTCTATCTGTGTGATGAGGCAAGAGATTCCTGATGCTCTGGAGCGCTGTGCCTTGCTTCATTTGGCTGAGTGGAGGTTCCTCCTTCGTTCCTTCCAAGGTCTGGAAGGGGCCCACATCGGAGCATGAGTGTAGTCACTAGAAAGGAAGATACTTGAAACAGCATGGAAAAACTTCAACTCCTTCCCTCCAGACAAAGAAAAAAAAATTACAGTATCACAAAATGGCATGAATAGACTTAGGAAGAAAGGATAGATGAAAGTATTTCAGGAATAAGAATGGGATAGACACCTGTAACCCAAGCCCAAAAGGTTGCTTGGAAAAGACATTTCCTAGGTACAAAACAAATAATAATTTTATGCAATTATCTCATTATTTCAAAAAAAAAATAAAAGAAAAACCACAGAACTTATCCCTACTCCCTCAAATCCATCTAAAAGGAGAAAATACATTAAGTCCTCCCAACAGCTGAGTGTGCCATGGAAAGGAGAGCAGAGCAGAGCCCACTTCCAACAGAAGTGGTCAGTGACACTCAGCTACTGAACAACTTCAAGACCAATTAAATGGCAGCTTTCTTCTCCTCCTCCTCCCTCTCCTCCTATCAGGCAAGTTTGCTTTTCCTTTCTCTATTCTGAACAGTGACAATAGCCACATAAGTAGTAGAGGAGTTCAAGTACAAAGAACTTCACGCGCTCAGAATTGAGCACAAAGTAGTCAGTTTAGGTTACTGCATCCCAGAGTTTGTATAATTTTAATAGCTACTGAGACTCAAAAAAACCCATCGTTAGATTAGATGTCCTGTTAAACATCCCTCCTTCATTTGTTGATTTAAGGTTTACTAGAATAGTAGGTGAAAGGGAAGGAACGAATTACTTCTTTTGGCCAACCAGACCAAGCCAAACATGCTGTCAACAGCACTGATGGTGGCAGTACACCATTAATCTAACCCTTGAGAAGTTTCAGAACTTGTAGAAAATGTTTGCTTAAAACCCCCAAGGGTTACTTGGGGTATATGTTCCTAAAAAGAAAGTCAAGAACTGGGATTCTTTTCTGTAAAGAGTATTCATCCAAATGTCAACAAGTATTAATCAAAATAATTTAATATGCTGGTAATATTTACTTTCATTTCAAAACAGGGGGAAAATGTATCGTTTGCTTTTCATTAGTCCCAGACCACAACTTTTTACACGGAAGTGCTGTGTGGGAGCGTTGACAGATTAAGGTTTGCATTACCCCTCCATTTGAATTCCATCTTTCTGCTTGTGGTTACCACAGCTAAACAGAAAGCATCCTGGACAGGGTAGAGAGATTTGTTCTAAGGGACCACAAGGTGATCTGGAAGCACCAGTGGGTTTGCTGGAAGAAGCACCAACACTTATTGTAGCTACCCACCATGTTCCCCAGAACCTTCCTGTTGTGTCATCTGCTGTGCCCCAAAATCACCTTGCTATAGAAAAGCTTTGACAAATCAATGAACGTCATACAACATTCTGCTTGCAGACAAGATTAATAATTTCCTTCAGCAGCTCATTCCAGATACACCTTAGAGGCAGCAGACTTCCACCTTTAATTAGGCCAGCTTGGGGCTGATTCTTTCCTGAGAATCCATTGAGAAAGGCAGGAGTACAGGACCCTCAGCAAGGGGTGCACAAAGCACCCAGGTCTGGAGAAATGGCTTCGGTGTTGTCAGCTGAGCTGCACGCATTTTCTGCCGCACAGCCTGACCCTGACCCAGATTAATCATTGTACATACCCTTTTGATCATACACAAGTGTGAACGTGCTAGTAGCTGCCTTATGACTCTCTTTAATAGATGCATTACTTTCCCATAATTTTTTAAACCTTTTGCTCCTACGTATGTTTGTGAAGCTTGTCAGGTAACATTCAGTGCAGTCATGCATTTGAATTCGCAGGGTTAAAATTGTTAGTGTGTCTCTAACCTCTAAACCAGACCATCAAACCTGCTTCTATGCTGAAGTTAATCTACAGTTTCTTGACTCCAGAATACTTGCATTCATACATACGGATGCACGCGCAGTGTAGAGTTACCACATTTTCAAGAGCTGCTGATGCAAAGCCTACTCATCCCACGTCTAAAAGCACACTTGCACCCTTTGATAATAAAAATTTCCTTAACACTATGGATAAAGCTGAAGCTATGCTAGTTGGTGCCAAATAACGTGGGTATTTCTTTCGTGTTCAAACTTCCCTTGTTTATTTCTCCAGATAATAAGGTTTAGCCTTGTCTTTTATCTGTACAGTGAAAACTCACCCTCAAGCTTGTATTCCAATATATTTAGAATAACATTTCAGACAGTGATTCAGCAAGGCAATGCAACTTTCTGGATTTATTTGACCTGTATCTTTGGAGAAAACAGTTAAGCTGCCTGTCTCAGAAAGAAAATAAAGCACTTGAACTCTTGCCTTAGTCCTAATTTAGAGTTCTGTTTGCATGTTTGGTTTAGCATCTTCTGGGAACATTCTGTCTCCTCAAGAGCTATTCTACCAACATAGAAACACAATTTGACTGAGGTTTCTTTCTTAGGCTTTGTCAACTTACTTTTCTCTTCAACATGCAAAATGCAAGGATATAAATTATGCTTGGCATTATAAATGCTTATGGCCACAAAGAGAAAATCTCAGTAACAGTTATGCTGCCACTATAGGTGAATTTGGCCACAAAATGGGATGTCAGCTTGAGACTTTTTCAGAAAAGCTGAAAGAAGTCCAGTTTCCACTTCCCTACTCATTTTCTCCAAACCACCTAAATACCTGTGAGACCAAATAACTAAGTGCAAGATCACATTTTCATGGACTTCTCATTTCTGTATGTTGGAGTGTTAATCACGCCTCATTGAGCTGAACAGTATTTTACATTCTTAAATTACCGCTACAGAAAGGCAAAGGGAGCAGTTCTTTGGGTTTTGATAGTCTGATCAATAGGCAGAGAGTCAACTTAAAGCAAGTTCAGTGAGCTGCGGCATTACAGTCGTATTGGAGTACTTTATAACATGCAAGAAGTTTGTCTTTATTGATGTTACAGACACAGCAAATGTCTGCCAGGGCTGGAAACATTGTTCTGCATGCATTAACATATTTGTCAAATTGCAGAATTGTGGAAACTTATTGTGATATTTAGCTC
>NW_010400471.1:28832-46470 GCF_000710305.1 Buceros rhinoceros silvestris | reverse complement strand
AATTCGAGGAGTTGTTTTACCTTGGTCCCTCAACCCTTAACAATAGCCAACAGATCTACAGTAACAGACATGCTTTTAATAGTGGGTATGCCTTTAACAGGGGTAAAGAAATGCCCTGATATCTGTGTCCCTTCTACTATGTGGCTAGTAGCACTGATCCTGCCTGTCATCTTGCCTTAAAATACAACTATTTCACATAGAGATGTATTGAAGGGACAGTAGTTTCATCGACTGATGCCTGAATGTGCTTATTCAGTCAACCCTAATTTGACTCTATCTTCTGCCAAGAAAGTGAGAGTTGCCAAGACAAACTCTTCACATTTTTCATTGTAATTGATTTCAAATATTCTAAAACATATATATATATTAATTTCAATTACTAGTTGCAATTAGTTGTACTCATGAATATCTAATGAGCCTTTCCACTAAAGGTTGAAGAGTTAAAGGGATTGGTAATAGGAAACGATATTCATTGGTAGGTTTTAGGATCTTGAATATCAAAGACAGAAAAGATCTCTTCCTTCTTATTGCTAGTACAGAGTTACTCCTTATAGTGATTTGGACAGATTAAAAATCAGCATTTCAATAGAAGACACCAATTCAAAGGAACAGTTCATACCTAGAGTGTTTACAACACTTTTGCCTGCCAGCTGTCTAGCAGCCCATCAGAAACAGTCGGGCACTCTCACTCTGTTTCTTTGAGTGGGGTATATGTCATCAAAAGTCACTACTGCCTTTATCAGGATTGCTGCTATCAGCAGAAAAGCCACTAAGTGATAGCTAAGGTACCAGTACCCCTCCTCTTTACCCTAGGACCATGCTTGCATTCAAGTCATCATACTGGGAGATACGGCACCAGTGCTCTGTAGTTAGAAGATGTTAGTTTTCTGCCCTCTCAGTGCAAACTTGAGAACTAAAAGTCATTAAAATCATTTTTAAAAATGTACAAATTGAGACTGAGCTATTTAAATATATTGTTGATATGAAAAAGACTTCTGAACACTGAAATTAAAAAAAACTCTGAGGATTTGTACTATAGTGGCTAAATTCATTTCAATGTGCATTTTACCTTTTGATCAACTGAATTATTTAAAATGCATTAATAAGTTTTTATATGTATCTACTATTGTTTATTATAACATTTACTATCTTTTATAGCAACATAATCCACACAAGTTCCCAAAGGGTTAATGCAACTAGATAGGCTGAAATTCATGAGCATAATCCTAAACAAGTGAGCTGAAGTTCTATCAGGTCTATTTCATAGCATCAGGGATTACTGCTAGCAGTCTAATCCTACTGAGCCTAAGGGAGGTACGTTGTATTGTATTTGAAATCCTGGTCAGGAAAGAACAGAAGGTTAAATGGGTGCCTTGCTCTGTAATCAAATATCACAGGCACTACTTATCTATTCAATGAACAACTAACGTAGAAAATCAATTAGGAAACAAATAGCTTCTTCTTTTGTTTTTTTTTTTTTTTTACTTAACAAAAAGAGAGAGTGAGGAGTAAATGGTTTTATAACATATGATTAATGAAACTATATCATACTATCCACCATAAAATAATTCTGCATGTAGACTAGCAAATATTAACTGGAAGGCACAAAACACCCCATAGCAACTGCTGTGTTTTAATGCCATTTTTAAAATTTCTAGTGCTATTTTCAAGACTAGTGTGCATTTGAACACCAGCAATTGAGCATCTTCTCAACGTATAAAGCAGCACACAGAAACTACACATAGAAAAATAATAGCTGACTGCAGATAATTGGACTATGCTCAAATGAAATCACAAATACATATCCGGTTGTTTGTAACTGAACATCTTAAATTATGTATCAGTTATGAAGTGCATTTCTTCAGCTGTGCATCATCTTTTGTTCACTTGGTTAAAATCCCAGGAGTACTGAAAAAGGCTGAAGCTCCTGCTGGTCTTTGTTCCCAGCAGGGAGAAGTCCCTTTTGGTGGTCTTGAGGTTAACACCATACCCGCCCTCCCCCCCATACCTGTCACTCTGAATAGACTTCACAGTCTGTGCACACAGAAAAACAGCCTGACCTGGCCAGCTAACTTGACCTCTGGGCAGGAAGAAGATCACATCTGGTTATTAATATTAGGACATTAAAAAAATGTAATCTTCAAGGCACTTGGAGAAGCAGGCTGGCAATTATTCAGTATGCACTGGATGTCAGTCAGGGAGCATGTTAGCCTGATATTATATCCGAGATGCTAAAACATTCATTTTGCTCTGATGAGGGGTTGCAAATAGTCTCCCTCTGTTTCTCCGAAAGTTGGTAAGAGAAGTTAGCCCAAAGCACTTAAGTCTTCAGCTTATCTGTTCTTACACTTTCCAATTTTTAGTCTATTTTACACAACTTTATAATGTAAAGTATTTGTAGCTGAAAACTGATGTAACTAGAAAAAAAAGGCATGATTTTACAGTAGAGGAAGGCACCTGATAATTGGAACTTTCAGTATTACAATGTGGTCCTATTACATTCGCTGAATATTTTACCACTATCCGGAATTTTTAATTCATTCTAGACATCTGCATATTAGATGGTTTAAACACACTTATTTTATCTAATTGGCTAAAATATACAGAAATACATTTGTACATGCTTGAGATATATACGGTATACACATGCACATACACGTACACAAAGCTTTATACAGCACAGATTTAACAGTGTCATGTGTGAAATGTTAATGTCACCAAAGTAAATGAAAAATTTACCTTTTGCATGAGTTGGGCCAAATCTTAACCCTTTCTAAATGTCAACACAGAGCCTCATTGGGATATGGACTCATAACACCAACCCCCTGGTCTAACACCTTTATATAGCCAGATAATTATTTCTATTTGCCCCTCTGGGTATGTCTAAAACAGAATGAAAGACCATGGTCTGGAGCTCTTATAGCCTGCATTTTGCTGGCATCCCAGCCTTGTTGATGCCACATGGAAGATTTTGGATTGCTGGTGTGAACTGAACAGTGTGAACAGGTCCAGCATCCTTCACAAATTAATGCTCTGACCGTCCAAGGAGCACTTCTATACCTGTCATGTGAACAGTAGAGGAGCATGGTCTTCAGAGAAGTTTCAGGTCAGTCCTAGAAGCTGGTGTCAATGTCATCTCTGTGCTTCAAACAAGATCTAAACTTGTCTCCAAGGATAGTTATTATCAATGCTCCCAGCCCAGATAGCTTAAATCAGCTTCCTTTCAAATGGAAAAATTTCCTTTCAAATTACATTGGACCAAGATCCAGGATGAGCCGTTTACCAATGACGCAGTAATCTTGTGATCTGTGAGTCTGAAAAAGGAGTTTCATAGCATTGGAAGTGGGAAATTTCCAGCTTTCCAACTGAATGCTAGCACTTGTTTTTTAGTTCTGATAGGCCTTAAGACTTTGGACTTTCAAACTGAAACACTAGTGTGTATGGAAAAGCTATTATAGGAAAAATGTAAGATGTTTCTAAAATACATTAGTCACAAAGTCACAGCGGTGTTTTTTTTCCCCTTAGTATTAGAGCTTGGCACATGCAGCCATATGAAAAAAGAGTTAAAGAATGCTCCGCAAATTTTAAACATATTTTTCCTAATGCAAAATATGCAGGATGTTCAAAACGCACCATAGTTTCCTGTGGGATGGTCAGCATACCTTTTTCTGTCTTTAATACTTAAAACAACACAGCCAACTCAAGCTTAAGACAATAGAACCTTTATCCCACTCATCCCAAATAATCAAAAATGCGTATTGGATAACGTATACAAACGCTCACACACGTTTACACAAGAGAAAGTGGACAGGATTATTGGCAGAATAGAGAAAAAATATAAAGGAGTTTGGGGCTTGGCAAGAATGAAATTGGGCTAAATACTGCAGAAATTATACTGTTCCAGATGTAGATGGCACTGTGAAAATAGACTATAAAGACGCTGGTAGAGCAGAAAGAAGAATGTGGTGAGGTGGCAAACACTGGCCATATGTGTGCACAACTGAGGCTGCAGAGAGTAAACCAAGTAGCAAGGATGACACTACGCACAGTCCTGAGGAAACTGGTGTTTTGGAGTGAAATTCCAAGCCTGAGGGAAGAGAGGAAATGTTTCTGACCGGTTGAGGCCTTTCAGGGTGGAGGTTCTCTGGTTTTAAATAGTAGCTGCTTGAAAAATGCTCACAAATGTGGAATAATTTAGGAGGAGAAACGGGCTATGGATGAGGTGACCTAGTGTGTATGCTCACAAAGTACATCATGGTTATTGATACCCAGTAACCTGGATTGATCTGTAAAAGATACTTAGGAGGTGGATTTCACTCTAACAACACGTTCTGTATCAAACAGCGGAGCTGTTTCGGTGAGAGGGAAAACACTTCCAAATTAAAATCCTCTCCTCTTTTTCACACCCTCTTTGCGAAGCAGTCTCTCTGACTCTTCCTTTGTAATTAGCCTTTTCTTTAGAGCACCAGAAGCAAACAGAAAAACCCTAGAAATAAACTTTGGGAGAAAAACAGAAACAGTAACCATCAATTTCAGCAAGACATTACCCAAATAACACAACTTCTGGAAACGGATTATTTCTCACAGTAGTGACAAACCACAGTAGTCAAACCACAGGAGAGCCATGTCCCAGTCAATTGACAGAGTTAAGAAACACTGCCATTTTGGAAAACTCCTGGGCCAACTCCATTCTTGGGAGTAACACCAGTAAGATCAGCAATACTACAACAAAGATGGGTTTGGCCCACATTCTTCCCATCTCTTTCCTCTCATCACAATTTTAATAGGAAACAAACAATTTTTGTAAAGCTTAAAAAAAATTCTACAGAGGATAAAATCTTACACAACTAGTAAAAACCCTGTATTTTTCCTAGATCTTTGTAACTGTTTAGACTTTCCTTTATCAATGTGACCTATCTCATACTAAAAAAACCACCTCAGACTCTGCTCATGCCATTGGCAGCTGAATATCTTATCTTTGTGGCAAACTGAGGGAATAATCGTCACTAAAAACTAAATGCTAGATGAAATGTTGAGGGATGGAGTATATGAATGAGGGCCTGGTATACATTTTAGCAACTGAAAAGAACAGCCGGTGCTTGGAAACAACTGCGGTAGTTCATCAAGCCCAGAACACACCAACACGGCCCTGCCAGGCTCCCTGCAAGGTCAGCACATGAGAAATGAAAGCTACCTGAACAAGGGATCAAAATACAGGACTGCAGTCAGACCCTACAGTTTGTGACAGCTTTCTGTTCCAGATAAAAAAGTGTTCCTGCAGTCACCTGCATCCCCCTGAGCTGGTTCTACCCGGGAACTCCCCACAGCTCCCTGTGCAGAGGGGATTTCACTGTCATCAGAGACACACTTACACGTGTGTGCTCTAGCTACTGCCCTTTCCAGTCCTTCTCCTGACACGTCCCCTGCGTGGTGTGTGGTGGGAAAGACAGCGCACACGCAGCTGGCTCTCTGCCAGCCAGGGACTCCCCGCCACGGGCAGAGTAACCTTGCCCTCCCCCACGGCAGGGAACTTGCATCAAATCTCCAATTTCTTTTGCTCCATTAATGGCAGAAAGGGAGCTGAGCCAAGGTTAGAGAGGGTTGTCCTGTGACCGTGTGCTTGTCATATGTTTCCTTATTTCAAGTTTTCTCCAATGACTAATGGCCTCTTTAAGAGTTTCAAACAGAAGTAAACTATTGTAAGATGTAAACTGCTGGAGATAGTGAGAACAATTTAGAAGTATTTTCTTTTACAGGGGCATAGGAAATAAAAAAGAAAAAAAAACCCACCAAAACTGTTATGTACTTCAACTTTCCAGAAAGAGAAAGGGGGAGAATCTAAAGTATTTCAAACCTGATTTTGCGAAAAGTTATTCAGTCAGCATGCCCCTTTTGCTTTAACTAATCAGCAGTATTACAGGGTTCAGTAGTGACATTTCATCAGTAATTGATCCTCTGGTGTAATTTTTGTGTATTTCAAACTAGCTAATACCTTCAGCCAAGGGGGCTGTGAGAGGACGGAGGCTGGCCGCCAGCACAGAACAGCTGGCCACTGCCTGAGTGTCACCTTGGACCCTGGGATGCTAAACACATGCAATCAACAGGAGCCGCTAGCACTCAGCTTTTCTGAAAATCAGAGCCCTAATCCCTCCACTTTTAGCACTTCCTTCACCACTGGCAGGTAGCACAGCTAATTTAAATTCAGGTGGTGACTGCCCTAAGCTAGTGTTTATATATACTCACACGGGGAATCAGGAACTTCCTGGCTTGCTCTGAAATTAGTATTTCATTTCAAATTTTGTGCTGACTTGGTGAGGAGGGCATTTGGCATCATATTTTCTCGTTACTTCACACTACATACAGAGTAACTTTGCTGCTATATATTTCCTTCTCTTCTAAACCCTAATGTGAGAGGTTTTAATATCAGGCAGCATGAAGGCCAGAACAATCCAAAAGTCAACACAGCTCCCACAGTATGAGTTCAACCACAACAGACATCCCATCTGTATTTCACGGTGCACCTTAATAACAATCAATAATACATTAAAGTTAGCACTGAACAGTATAAAGAGATCACACTACAAAGAGTCCATTTGAGTTATGCACCAGCCTTGTAGTCCACGTGCAGAGACCACATCTTCTGTTTTGCACCAGTGAATGAACGTCTGAGATAAATACTTGCAGAGAGATGGCTAATTAGCTATTTCTGTTCTTCAAGCTCAACGAATAGTTAACTGCCTATGGGTATTTGTACCCCAAGTCGCTACGTATAGCAACAAATGCAGGAAAGGCAGCTGTCTGAAAAGACAGACAATGTGACATTGGAGTAAGCTGAAAGCTTCTTTCCCTCACTCTTCTAATATTAATGGGAAATAAATTCTTCCATGGTGTAACTCAGAGCTGGAATTTTTCCCTCTCGGCTGACTAAGCACTAAGTGGCCTAACCATTTAATGTAGGCACCTAACACAGAGGCAAAAAAGTCATGGATTAGAGACTGCCAGAGATAGAAAACAAGCTAGCGGAAATAACAGGCCTTTTAACAGAACAAAAGTTACTTCTGGGTCTTCTAACATCAAACTAAGACTGATCTTGCAGATGGCATAAATGAATCCATGCTAGTCGAGACCAGACAAAGAACCCTCAGGAATGCCAGAGAGGTTTAAAGCTAGCTGAGCATGCAGGTGGAATTCAGTATTGACACATGAATGCAAGAAAATGTATATGAGAAAGAACAAATTGAAGCAATCAAACACATTACTCGTGTCTAAGTTAAATGTAACCTCTCTAGGAGACTTGGGCATCAGAATGAAGGGGCTCGTGGGAAGAGACATGCAATGAAAGGCAACATATTTCTGGCATGGAATGTGATATCATTTTTTTAAAGCAGATTTTATTTTTGGATGTACCAGGCATGGGACAGTAAGATAATACAACTCTACTGAGAATGGTGCGTTCAGTTCTGAAATATCTGCATATCACAAGAAAAATTTAGCAGGGGTACAAGGAGTTCAGAGACCAGTGATGGGATTAGCAGAAATGTGGAAAAATTTCCACTAAATCCAGCACTGAATAGATTGAAATTTTTTGGAGTATAAATAGTCAAAATAAAAGAGAGACATGATAGAAAGATCATTAAATAATCATAAAGATTATTACAAAGACGTAAAGGTTATATAGAAAGATCATAAAGCAAGTAAAAAAGCATGATGTTTCTTGTTCTGCTACCAGATGAATAAACAAAAATCTTCATAAATTAATGACAAAAATTTTGAAATGCTGAAAAACTACATTTAAATGCAGGTTATATTAACCTGTGGAACTCCTTCCTGCTGCATGTGATTGAGCCAAGAGTTCAGTTTATAAACTGATTTGATGTTTGTGTACCTATAAGACCACTGAAAGATAATTTGGGGGTGTAAAGAAAAACAAAAGTTGAATTTGTTTGATGTTAGTTCATTGTTCTTTAAGTACAAAGGATATAGGAAAAAAAAGAGAATTTTCCTGTATAAGCAACATTATTCCATATTTGCCCATGAAAGATTTTTTTTGCTCTGCTCTGAGAAGCAACTGTTGTTAGCCAGTCTGGAGCAAAGAGATAAGGTGGACTAATGGTATAATTTGCTGTGATACGACAAAGATTGCATAGTTGGCCTATTAATGTTGTGTTGTTTCAAAAATAGAATTCTCTTCTCTTACGGACAGCCACCATAAGAGATGTACTTGTAGAACTTTATTTGCAATGGAGTATTTTTCATTAGGACATGTTGGAAAGATATCTCATGATTAAATGACTAAGAAACAGCTCCAAAGAAGAAACAAGTATTCTTTACGCTCAGCTCAAATCCTGATAATTTCAGCCTTAAAAGTGTCTGAAAAAACATTATGAGTAACTGGGAAAGGAAATTAGAACAGAAATGGAAATCCAACCTTTACTAGAGCAGGCACTAACACTGACCTTTGTACAGTATTATAGCAGGTGACAGCAGCAGCCTCAGGTACGTAGAGATACACATAGTTTTAATTTCTCTTTATGCTCTTGGGAAAAGTACACTTTTATAAGCACATACACCTGCCCTTCTCTGCACCCAACGTGCAAGAAACCCAGTCTCCAACAGGTGCAACTTCCTCCCTAGTGTCGGATAATACATCTCTGAGTTCTCCTGAGCACGAACAACTTCAGACTCCATCTCTAACTCATTCCTCCCAGTAACACACTATTAAGCACGTGTACAAATAAATACAGGCAGACAGAACGACAGATATTTCTTAATGTATGTGAAGAAATTAAGTGGTATGCTTAATTACATTTCTATAAGGTCCATTTAGATTGCCAAACATATTGGGGGCCAGCGTCTCACTTGCCTCTGCTTAGTTAGAGACACATTTTCTTTTTCCCCAAGGCCATACTCTGTTTCCTAGTTCAGACAGTATTGAGCTTACCTTCTAAATCTATTAGGACAAACATCTACTAGAAGTAAAGCAGAGACATTTGTTTAGTTCTTGTTCTGAATACGTGAGGCATGAAGTCTTAGTATCTGCAGAGCACAAAAGCTGAGTGAACTGGGATACAGACTTGAACTCCATAACAGGAGATTCAGACTTCTGCTTTTATTGATTACCAGCTCAACTCTCTTCCTTATCATAAAAAATATTATATACATGCAACTTCTAAAAACCAGTATAACTCTTGTCTTTTGTATATCCTGAAATGCTTTAGGTAACCTTATAATCTGTTTGATACTTTTGAGGTAGCTGAGGCCACAGAATTTGAGCTGTTCAGTGGAGAACTGATGAAAGAAAAGAAACACCCTAAAAAAGACTTTTGGATCCGCATGTTACATGTAATATGTTGAATCATAGATGATCCCACAAACCTATTTTTGGTTTTCAAGAAATGAAAAAAAAACCAAACCACAAAAGACACATTCAAAGAGACTACAAAGTGTCTAACTGAGAAAGGATGTGCTATTTTTCAAAAATATCCATCAGGAGTCCTAATGACTAATTCCAAAGATTTTCATCCCTTGAATTCCATAAGTCACAGAAATTCAAGTATCATGCAAATACTGGTAAAGCCTGCGCTACAAGAAATACCAGTGTATATAGGAATAGGGAGACAAAGCATGTTGACAGTGTATCCAATTCATCATTACTTATGAGACTGTCTTTGCAAGTCAAAAACCGACAAGAGATATCCAGAACTTAGGTGCAACAACTATTTCTGAAATGCATCTGCAATAGGATTAGTCCCAGCAGCCAATACAGTAGTGCTTTCAAAATTGCCCAGTGACTCTAGGTCACAAATTCAGTAAAATTAATCTTAAACTATTTTTTGTGCCCTGTGATCCCTGTCATCTGAGAGTTGACTTCAGAAGATCCTGCTCTGATATAACCCAGCAGGGTCCTGACTTCCTCCTGGGTCAAAGATTTTGAGCTCAGAAGTTCCTGGACAAAAAAGGACATAAGGTTTTCAGAAACTTTCAGCTTGTCCTCGTTTTTTCCACCAGCTTCATTCTTCCTAATTTACAGCCATTCATTAGCTGCGTACATATCTGCAAATGCCAAAGGGTGTTTCCAAAATAGTAACAACTAGATACTGAAAGCTGTCTCATTTCAGTAGTAAAGCAAGCTTTTTTCCATGCCCTCATCGCTAGCAAACACAAAGAGCAAGAATACCAAGATCCTCCTTAGAATTTCTTTCATTGTTCTAGCTGTAAAAATATCAAGCTTCTGGTCATTCACGAAGTGTTTATTCAATTAGAAAACTTTAGTATTTTTTGACACAATCTATTTCCCAGAGAGCAAGTTTTTGTCTAGGTTACACAGAAAAAGGGAACATTGTTGTTTGAATGGAACAAAGCTATGTCAGGGGAAGTTCAGATCAGACATTAGGAAAAGGTTCTTCACTGAGAGGATGGTGGGTCACTGGAACAAGGCTCCCCAGAGAAGTGGTCACAGCACCAACTCTGTCAGATTTCAAGGAGTGCTCTTAGTGATATGGTTTAGTATTAGGTAGTCCTGTGAGGAGCAGGGAGTTGGGCTTGATGATCCTTACAGGTCCCTTCCAAACCTAGATATTCTGATTCTATGATTCTGTGAATAAGAAGTGCCTTTCTTCTCTTTTGTCATTAGGAACCAGAGGTTTGAATTTAACATAGGGATGATACCTGGCATGATACTTGAGCCAGTTGCAAATTTTCAGGATCTCCTTCTTAATAAAGCAGTTTGGGGACAACTGACTTCCTCCACTCCCCCAGCCAAGAACTGCTTTAGGCCCAATCACAAGTCTAGGATGTCAATGGTAAATTCCATATGTGTCAAATAACTTTAGAACGAGATGATGTACACCACTGGAAGTGCCTGCTAAAGTTTGGTAAGAAGAGTTTTCACTATAAGCCTTTGTTTTAAACAGGGACATCACAACAGGATTGATCCTGAACTTTCTTTGAATAATGGTAACCTATTTCTCTATAACAAGTCTGGGTACAAACTATCCCTGAACACTAGATTCTGTGCTGCCTTTAAGGGTAGAGGTAGCTCTGTGGTTCCTCACTGCAGGAGCAGTGCAAGGAAGCAGCGTTAAGTTCTACTTCTTTGGGAGAGTTTACAAGGGAGAACAGAGATTTCAAATGAATACTCTTCTTTGGGCACATTCTTGAATACTGTCCCTGTATGATACGTTGCCTGCTAGGTTTCCTGAATCCAGCAATAAACCAGTAGTTATACAGTCATGTATTTTAGATATGTGAACCACGTTAAGATCATGGTTTGATTGACACTGTAGGATAACACTTAAAAGCAGGAAAAAAATGACATTTTTGTTAGGCAACTCGTGGTCAAGTATCAACTCTTGGAATAAGATTAGTATATTACCATTCATGGTTCCCATTAACAATATGTTGTTTTCTATGACAAAACTTCTTTTTTTCTGGTTTTGTCACTGCTACTGCAGTAGGATGCCTCAGGCATCGGAATCTGCACACTTCATCATTCAATGACTACCTTTGCTCAATTTTTGTTTCCTTCAATGCCCCCGCCTTTAAAAGCTAAAGATTGCCTTAATACCTTCCCTCCCACAGGGAGAGCAGCACATACAGCTTCTCCTGAGGCTGTGGTGCACAACACTCTGTGTATCTGTCTGCTGCAGAACTGCTGGCACCTTCTGCTGCAGACCAAGTGGGTCATTTCCATGACATCCTCCTTGGAGGCTGGCCGCAGAGCAAAGGTCTTGCAGTTCTTAGCCAAGCTTCAGTTTCTTTACGTATCAGCACGAGGATGTACGATCATCATTCTGCACTATCTGCCTGTATAAGTACACCGGCCTAACAGACAGACCACCAAGATAAAAAAATACTACAAGCTATCACTTGTGATTTATGTTTTATTAACATAAAAGCCCTACCCACATTTAACGTGATTACCACCTTTTCCAGGTGTACGGTATTGTCTTTTGCCCACAACTATACACATAGACGTTTATCCACTGAAATGTCTCCCGCATTGTACCCAAGTCTTGCTAAAACCAACAGAATTGATATTACTCAGCATTTCATGCCAGCTTCTTCACTATCCTTCCTTACAAAATCTGACTGGAGCATTCCTCCAGCAGTATCCCAAAGGAGCAAAAAAAAAATTAATTTGTCTAACAAGTAAGACAGACACATATAAAGCCAATACAGTCTCAAGAGTTCTGTGTCACACTGCTCAAAGTTCAGTCTTGTACATAGGAGGTCTCTAAGGTTTTATTTCCACCAACCCTCCTCAAACTTCCCAAATCTGGCATCCATCCAGTCTAGATGGACTGACAAATACATAGACCAAGAGATGGTTTCTCCTCAGTCACTTAACAAAAGTAATAGCAAAGCTGAAGTACACATATGCGTGTCAAAATACAACTCTCCTGTCATGTCTCAATCTTTTTTTAGTGCTTGTTCTTAAATATGTGGAGGAAAAATCCCACCTGGGAGAGTCTCGTAAATTGTAATTACGATTTTAGAGAAGACACCTGTAGTGAGTTGCACAAAAATATCAGCTAAAATCTCCTAAGGGTAACAAGAAAATCAGTGTTACAAGGCTGGGAGGGAGTGGCTGCGCTCTACTCATGCAGATATACTCAAGCCCTCACACTGATAGAATATTCTTACTTACACTGCACCTCTATTTTTAATCTCAATCAAAAATAATGACAAATTTCTCTTAATGTCAGAATGAAAAATTCCAAGCACAAAACCCCAGCTATTACACAACCATTCTGTGTGTTGAGCATACTGAGTAAGTGAGGCTGATCCTTTTCATGCTGCTTTTGCTTTCCTCCTTGCTCACCCTTCCCGCTCTGCAAGAGAAGCTGCTGGGAAGGCTGCACATTGCAAATCATCTCCAAACACTCTGGTACAGCCTCCTTTCGAAGAGCAGCCTTATATATCCACAGCCCGGGCAGCATGTAGACTTGGATCCTGGACAGCATTTCAATGGAAGAATCTGGGTATTCCCTAAACCATGATTTGAGAGTACCTTTCTGCTTTAGTAGTGTACCATAATCTGAATACAATGCATGCTATTTTTCACAAGGACCTTCATGTAGGACTATCTGAGAGCCAGACAAAAATCTGAATATAAAATTAAATATACACAAAATACCATGTGAAAATTATTTCTCTAGTATTATATTTTAAATTTAAAATAAAAAAGGAATAGGTTTGAAATGACTATTCTGCTAGCCCACAGCTTGTTTGGTTTTTTTTTAATAAATGTACTTGTCTGTACTGGTTAAGTACATACAGTAGGCATAGATAATGTGTACAGCTGACTACACAATGTGTTCTTTGAATAGACATTTCTCCTTGTACATGTAAGCACAACAGCATAATCTGAATTACACTAACTAAAACTAGCAGCAGAAGATAAATTTTATAAAACATTTAAAACCTTAAATGAACATAAACCTGAAAGTACTATAAAAACTGAAATATCCTGTATCTTGAGGTTTATGTTTAGCAACAAATTAGAATAACTTTTGTGTATCACTGTAAACAACTTTCTTCACCTAAACAAATAAAAATAGTAAGATTAAGCAAAATATGTTTTGGATCCTCAGATGTGCAGACATATTCCAATTTCCTTCCCACAATGATTTTTATGCAAATCAATCCTGCACAATCTCCTGACCTCTTTTACCATCATACTGGGACAATGACAGTTTAATAATTGGACTGGCACATATCTAGGATATTTAATTTTAAATTAAAAAGTTAGTGCAGGACAATTTAAATGAAAAGAATGTGATTTTCTGTTAATTTTGGGCTGATCAAGTATCAACATTTCATGCCAAACAGAGTAAAGCAAATGAAGTGATGGGGCTGTTAGTCCATTCATCCCCGTATGCATATACTTCACACCCCCCACCTCAGTTGTTAATTCCTAACGACGATGCTTTCATCCAGAACGAGGATAATGAGAAAAACCCAAGCAGTCTTCCTTGGGGAACTGTTACCCTAAAAGTTACCTAAGGACTAAATCCCACTTGTGCGTCCTGCACAATGATAAAGATGAGCAAAGTATTCAATATCCCTGGCTGATTTAAAATCCAAATATGCAAACGGCATTATGGAATCCAGAGAGACTATTCTTCTTTGCTGATGACAGATGCAGGAAAAAAGCTAGTCTAATTAAGCTTTTGGCTTTGAACCAGCAGAGAAGTGGGCACCTCACTTTTTAAAAAGTGGTGCATAACCCCAGCTGAAGAGCAGGTGCTGTACGGTATTTGCATTTCCTGCAGAGGATGCTAGCTAGCAGGACCAAGCAGTTGACCGTGAAAATTCTTGGCCCTAAGTAAGTGACCCACGGACAGACTATAAATCCATCCTATAAAATATAGTAAAAGTCCCATTTGTTCTTCCACCCTTTCAATATGTGATGTTATACATTTGTGATTATCTCATTTTATTGGGCTCTTTAAAACGCTGTTTATGATCATTTGTGGACAAAACAAAGGCTCGTTGTAAACTTTTTCTTAAAAAAGTTGGAATGTCCATCTGAAACAAAGGGCACCACTTTCATGACTGATACATGCAAGCTATGCTTGTGTGTGTAGTATTACAATGCATTTCAGCAGAGGGATAGAGTCCTAGCTAATTACAAAGCTAACATATAATAGTATTGCACTAGCAGCCCAAGAAATTCCTATGGAATTGCATACATCTGAAAATAAAAAGATGTGCTTGTGCTAAAACTTAATTATCTTGGCAAAAATTGTGAGGGCCAGATTCTCAGAAGACATAAACACAAAGCTCTGCTTTACACTCCTGAGGATCTAATGCTTTGTTTATTCAGATAACCTCCATCAGATAAAACATACCATTTGGACTGACTAATTTGCCATCTTATTTATGGTATCTACAGCAAAGTAACACGATTACTACTCAGTTTGTGTGTAGGAAAAACAATACTGTTGATCTACAAATGCAAGGCCTGAAAGGGACAATCGGCATGCTCTGCCAGGTTAAAAACATTAACGCTGTTGCATTCCACCCTAGGCAAAGAAGACAAGCCTTTTTCAAGGACAGTTCTGACTGAGGTTCTTTTTTATGGGTTCAAAGTAAAACGTTATGGTAAAAAATGAATACGGTTTTGTTTGTTTCCTCAGTCATCATTAGCAATAGACATAAGGGTATTCTGGTTTTGAGCCCGTATGGAAAGATCATCAACACTTTCTGCTTCTGGGTCTTTTGCCAAAATACCATATCCCACATGCCATTTACCTTAAAACATAAAAGAGAAGGTGTTGTCTGGTCAAGTAAAGAAATAATTTTTACTAGCATACGTCTAATGTTAAAGCTGCCTAAATCCTGCCAAAGACATTAAAACACCATCTGCAAAACAGATTTTCATTAAATTGATCAGTTTAAAGTTAAGCATCTAGGCAGATGATGCTTTTGGGCTAACCTTTAACCTTTAACCTCCTTTAAACTGAAATCAGGTCACTCCTTTCGGGTAATATCTCTGCCGTTTGACAACACAAGGGGTAAAGTCATCTATCCAAACTGAACTGACAATCATAGCATTAATAGTGTTATGGATCAATATTTTGTCAATACAGGGTAATCCTGTAGGTAGTTTTCACACAGCTGAGTATTAGTCCGCTAATTGCTGCCTGTCACTTGCCCTGAGCTCCTAAACAGATGCATATATGACATAAACTGTAGTAAATATCAAATATAAAAGTAATGTCTATTAAAGCTATTATCAGCTAACTGAATAATATTTATTGATAGACTCACTTCAAATATTATTTGTGACCAGATTATTGATCATGTCATTTAGTTACTTGGTTAACTAAAACTTCTTTTCAGTCACTCCAGTTTACTCTGCAAAAAGGCTACCCTGTATTCACTTATTTCTTTGAAGTATTTGGAAACTATTTTATGAGCACAGGACATGATATATATGGTTCCCTGAATCAAATGCTATTTGAATAAGCCACAAAATGGCTTCCTTAAGAGCAGTTCCACTATATGTACTTTATATCCACAGAGATAGATCACTGTCTCGCCTCAGCTTCCCAAATCTGCAGATGTTGAACACTTCTCCTGCAGAATGGAAATGCACTCTGTTGCTACACAGGCTTTCTCTGTTTACTTGTGGAGTAATTGAATGCTTCTTGATGGATGTTGCAAAGGACCTGCAACTCTTCTGTGGTTTAATTTGCTATTATTAAGATCCGTAATTCCAAATGTAAGTCTTTGGGAATTCATTTAGGCCAAGCTGAGTTCACTCAGGGTAAGGCTGTCTTTGTTCTGGTTCCCAGTAGCCGCATTACGAACACCATGTGAATACCACACTTCTGTAAGGAACAATCAGGCCACTTCTTTTTTAAATAACTTAGAAAACAGCTAAAGGTTTCACTTTGCCACATTTAGAATCTAACTCTAAAAGTGACATTTCAGTACTGACTAAAATTATACAGCTTCAGAAGGGAAGCTCTGATCTTCACGGTCGCTTTAAAAGCTGCAGTTATGAAAAGACATCCCTTTATGGCATCAAGAGTTAAGCACAGGAAGAGAAATCAAGCTGTTATGGCAACATTTATAAAAAGAAAATTCTCAAAACAATAACATTTAAATAAATATAAATGACTAAAGGAAAAACTTTGAGGTACTTGACAAGGCAAAGGAACAAAGTCACAGATTCTTTTTCTGCGTTTTCAGATGGTTTTAGTATTAAAGCTTTTATTGCCAAAACATATTCACAGCACCTTAATTTTAAGAGTTGGAGAAGCTGCTTGAATATAAACACAATTCATGAATATTCAATATCGCTCCCAAGCCATATATCTATTATTCATAGAAATTAACGTTCTTTTTTTCCTTAGGTGCTCTAAAAGTTTATCTGATTATCAAGAGGAAAAAAGTTTAGAACTCTTGGTGTCATCAGCTTTACAGACTTTTAAAATCTCACTTACTTCCACCTTGAGGCCTGAAAGTATATCCACAATTAAAAGTAAAGTTTTCTGGGTGACATACAGAGGCATTACATTCTATTATAAAGCACACACATCAAGAACGTTTTGGTTATTTGGGATATGTTGTAGGACTGCCAACCCCAAATCTTAAAAAAATAACAACACTAATACTTTAATTGATATTTTAAATAAGTCATTCCTCTCCTTCAAACTAGCCTTAAAATAAGATTATATAAAAATAGTGTGTGCACACGTACGTGCTATCTGCTTTCTGAGAGTTGTTAAGCCTAGTGGGGTTCAAATTTCCAAGCTTCTCTAAGTCATGAAGGACGAAACTTTTTTTAAAAGCTAAGATTCTCATTAGTAATCCTAGGGACAAGCCTTTAAAAATATATGTATCAGGAGACTTGTAACCCTATGGTCACCAGCAGTACACTTTCAATTGTCCTTCTGCAGGACGTAAAGTTTAGAAGGTGTCTAAGGTTTTACGCATTCCTTTTCCGCTGGGATGTCTTTCACCCTGAGTGATTCAGAGACTGAACCTTAAAAGGTTAGCAACGGTCAGTTGCTATGTGTGAGAGTTGTACCACACAGGCACTACTGAATTGCTCACTGTAACGAACCTGGGTCTGGCAAAGAAGCAGGTTCAGGAGACGGACATTTTTTGGGGTGAGAGGTAA
>NW_010400471.1:23789-28786 GCF_000710305.1 Buceros rhinoceros silvestris | reverse complement strand
GTTCAGCAGCAGGACATTTTTAGTGATGAGAGCTAAGAGCTAAGACTCACTTCCTTAGTACACTAAACTAAATGTTGCGTAGGTCATGCTGCAAACTCAAACACATTGACAATGATTTCTCTAGGGATCGGGTTGAGTGAGTGAACAGACAATGCTGTTTTCAATAGGTAATTTGCATCTTGCAACTCCATAAGCTAAACTTATAGTTATACTGAAAAAAAAGAAACTGGCATCTTATTTTCAACAGTCACTAAAGCTTTGGCAGTGAAGCCATCTGAGAAAAGCCCTCTGCTTTCCCATCTCCAACTCTATCATTCCTCTCTGTGACATGGTTTGCAGCAGCATCTCTGAATGGTGGCATTATAAAACAGATCATTGAAACAAACCAGGTTAACACTTCAAAAAGAGAGAGGATCAATTATGTTTAACATAGATCATTTTAAAAACCTGACTTAAAGTGTGGTTCCACAATTAGTGTAACTGGAGGGAGCAAGGAACCGCTTCATGGATGACAGGGAGCAGGAACTTCTGAAGTCAGTTTTTCTGCTAAGGCAGGTTAGCTGTGTCACTAGACTCGCAGCTCTTTTGGTGCTTTTCAAAACAGGACTTTAGAGCTTTAAAAAAAAAAAAACAACCAACAAACAAGCACAACACCCCAACCCCCTAGAGTTAAGGAAAAATGCAATTCAAATAAAATACATGATTAAATTAGCAGAGCAGCCAGCGCCGTGGGACGATATAATAGACCAAATCTTGTGTTACTGCCATTTTTGTCTGTAGCAGGTCCACTAAGGTTACAACTATCAGGTTATAAAATGAAAATCCATGTAACTGCCTGTGCACTCTATGTTAGCTCAGAACAACCATTCGAATATGGTTGAGCACCTGCAAAATGTTATTCCTTCCTTAAACTAGAGGTCTGCTGATGCTTTTCTGTATTTGTTCCGTGGGTACACACTTTCGACATGATTAGAAAACCAGCATAGTTGCTGTAATCAGCAGATGACTCCTGATAGTTTAGTTATCACAGATTTCTAGTATAGATCGATAGATAACACTTGCAAAATGGATTTTCTAATCAAATTTAGAGCTTGTTACAGTGACTAATGGTTTGCAATATTTCCTCAATTTTTATACCCCCTAAACAAAAGAAGTTTTTAATAAGTTACAAAGTTATTCATCTTGGAAATGAATGCGTTATATTTTGTACATGAACCTAGACAATCAAGCCAATCCAGTAAACACACTGCAGAAAATAAGTTACCCCATAATTAGGGTCTGGAAAAAGTCACGCCAAGTTGTGTAATAAATGGTATTCATCACTCCCACATATTCATTATATCCACATAGTTTTTTCCAGTAAAGATAAAAATACATTTGCCATTCTACTAACATATTTATCTACACCACACCCTTTCATGTTTGTGAAAAATTATTACTGGCTTGGTAAAGAAGGGCAAGCAGAAGGATCACAGTGCTTACTTCTGAGTATCCTTGGTGATAATGTGGCATGTTGCACGTGCTTCCTGAAAATACCAATGTAAAACAACTTGGATGTGGTAGGTTATGGCTGCAAACAGATATATGCCAGAATATCTCCTTCCCTATGTGCAGTATAGAAAAATCATAATTTTCCATAATCTCTGTCAAGCTTCTGATCCAAATGTAGTAGACAAAGTCTGAGAAGATTATCAGAGATTTAAAAACTCCTCTAGTCATCGATTATGAGAGAACTTTTTAAAAAAACCATGTTCCCTGTGTTCACAGAAAGTGTATCCTAAACAGGCCCTCAGGTGAATCAACACAGTTCAGGAGGAACACTCCTCCCTGCGTAGCCTGCATAGTTTTTCTTTTATTATATGCATGTTCAATAAACATTTGTCCTGCTGATTAATCAAAGTCTTGTTTGATTAGCACTGAAACAGTTAATTGCCTAGACTACTTGGTGCCAACTGAAATTGCTGTCACTGGCTTACCTTGTAAAGTTTCAGGGCTGCCTCGTGCCTGTGGTTGGTAGTATGTAAGCGCAATTTATCCACACTGTTGGTGTAGTAGTCACAGGCATTACATTTTAGGTGAACTGGGTTGCCAATGGCAATACACTTCAGCCTCCACTCATTAGTTTTGCCCCCTTCTTTGATGTGAGCCACCAGTTGATATTTCTGCATGTGTTTGTCAGTTTTGCAGTGGAGCTGGAAGTTCGCTTTGAGCTGAGTGTTGTAGTTACAGAGCTTGCACTGGTAGATGTCTCCAATTACAGCCCTCCACTCCTCTTCAGGGAGTGAGCGTTCACTGCTCACATGCACACTTAGGGACTCCAGGCTGTCAGAGGTGAATTTGTTGCAAACAGCACACTGGAATAGCTTCAGCGCTGGGTCGCTGATATAAGGTGACAGCTCTCCTGCAGTAAGGAGGGACAGGTCATCACCCATTAGCTGACCACTGGCAAGCCGGATTTCAGGCGGCAGCTCATTATTTACTACAGGAAAAAAAAATTAAAAGGGAAAGTAGAGACCAGCAAGCATAGCACACACAAAGGAATCCGTAAAATAAAGCCTTGACAAGGAGTTTGCTTTCTCTAGAGCTTAAACTATAAAAAGCTGTAATAGGATTGAATCAAGATCAATTACAATCATCCCTTTCAACTTCTAAATTCCCTCATCAGATAGCTTTAATTACTCCTACTGGGCATGATGTCATTCTGGAATTTGTATTTTCAAAGGCATGAAAGTTGATCAATAAAATAACAAAACAGCAATGCTTTAGTAACTTAAAAGCCTAGATTAACTTACACGGCACTAATTGTAGTTTTGTTATATCCTTTAAATGATGCTAGAGGTAGGTCAATATATATATATATATCTACAATATAGTAATTAGGATAAGCATATCTATTCTAGTTTATCTACTTTTAGTACCAGATCTCAGCATTCCTAATTTTAAAATGCACCCAGGGAACAACACTGGGACAATTTAGATATGTTAAAAAGGAAAACATTAGAACTGAACAAAGTTTGAGAACTAGTTTTAGTACAAATCTGTACCATTAGCTAACAGATTGACAGTGCTCTGCTCACACACAGGCATTTGATTCCCATTAGCCCTCCTCTTACACTTGGAATACAGATAATTTGCTAACTATAAAGGGGCATTGTCAGGTAAGAAAGAAAAGATTACATTCTTGCCTAAAAATGTTGACCTATTCGGATAATTAAAAACTGCAGAAAACAGAGCTGCCTTCATTTTTGCTAGTTTGTTAATTTGATAGCACCTCATAACATAATCAATTAATTTCATTCTCTACTTGTGGATCCCGCACACAAGGGTGGAGAGGAAAATGAGACTGCAAGGATGTCAGCACAGTCAGGGGCCTGAAGCAGAGCCCTCCAGGGCACACGCAATTCCTCTACCACTTTCTGCTTGAACTTGCAATGCTCCCATCACTTCTGCAATTATTACCTACCATACGACTAATTTAGCTGTTACAGACAAAGCTCAATGCAAGATGATGAGCAAAACAAAACAACAGGTTTTTATCTTCAGCTAGAGCTGAAGACTTAGCACTTCTAAGTGACAAACTAACACGAGAAGACAAGGAGATACTGACCAAGTCCCGGTGCCAAAGCTGCAGCTGTTGCTGGATCAAGCTGGAATGGACTGATCATCATCTGCGGGTCTGCTGGGTTCTCCAGTTTCATTCCAGTCAGGCCTATGTTCTGGGCTAGGTAGTACTGGTAGAGCTCTGCCTCTGCGGGTGCAAGGCCCAAGTGCAGGTTGTGCTGGATCTGTTTCATGTTCTGCTGCAAGAGCATCATATTATGCATGTGCTTCTCACTGGTCATGTGAATGCGGAGGTTCCTCGCTACATTGGTTTCATAGTCGCAAACCTCGCAGCGCCATGTGGGTTTCTGTTTGGGTTTGGATGGAGATGGTGTCCCACAGCCGCTGAGGGCAGCGTTAGCCGGCGGTGCAGTGTGACCATACACCTGCTCGCTGTTGCCATTTTGAAGATTTTGAACATTGTTTAGGTGCTTGTCTGACTGCATATGAATACTGAGGTTGCCTTTGGTAGTTGTAGAGTAGTTACAAACCTCACAACGGAAGGGTTTATAGCCACAAGTGTAACTTTCACCCCTGGCAAGCCGGGGGTGAGGCTGTCCAGTCTTACAATAAACACAAGAGCCACCAGGCTCAGGGTGTTTCTCCTTCATATGGGCCTCTAGGGTCTGCTGATATTTGTAGTGCCAGTTGCATTTGGGACATTTGAGAGTTTTGCAAGAATTCCGAGAATGCATCATGGTCATGTGGCCACCTAAAGAGCGTGAAGACCCCAAAACTGTGTCACATTTGGGACACTCAATGCCACTTCCTGGTGAGCCGTCACCTGCACTCGGCGTGCTAGGTGTAAAGCTGTGCTGGTGAGGAGTAACAGAACTGTCTTCATCTCCTCTCACTGTTTCATTTGAATGAAGCGCTGTGGGACTGTCTTTACTGGCACTTGCATCTGCAAAGTCCTTGCCACTAATGCCATAGGTACTAGTAACATTGCTACTATGTCTGTGTGCAGCAGTCTGTTTTGTCTTATCTGTGTCATCGGAAACAGTCGCAGAGGAGGAAGAGGTACCCTTTTCTATAAATTTTAGCACACTGGATGATAAAGGAGAAATGCTTTGGTTTAAGAGAGGGAAATCTTTGCTACCAATACTATCTGCTAGTTCACCTAATACCTCATCATCATCAAGTTCATTTGAATACGTATCTTCATCTTCTTCTATGGGTTCAGTGGGTTCACTTTTGATAGGGAACTCCCCATTAGGATGTAAAGTGTTGGTTTCTTTCTGCCTTTCACAGTTGTTCTCTTGGTCTTTGCTCTCTGACAGCTTGTTTGACTCAGATGATGAGTGGCTGAGGGACACAGAGGTAATTGGGGTGGTCGCTACTAAACTAGACAGTCCCCCCAGGTTCACTTCAGCCTTTGGCATTTGGGTGATCCCTAG
>NW_010400471.1:17084-22084 GCF_000710305.1 Buceros rhinoceros silvestris | reverse complement strand
ATTCTTTTTTCCTTTTGTTTCCCTTTCAGCTAGTTTATTTGCTTGGTCTTTATTTCTCCCTAATGACAATAAGATTATGTAAACTACGAATTCTAAATATTGCAGCCATAGTCAACACAGGCAGAACTCTTCAAAGGTTCTCATTTTACCAAGTAAATCAGCTTACTACAAATCTTCCTCGTGCAAAAGCCCTCAGCAGGTAGCTGGCTACCCCTGATTAAGCACCAATCACAATTCTACCCCACACTTCAGTCACCTTGATAGGCAACGGAACAGAAATTAATATTTACTGCAACCAGTCCCATCATCCTAGGGGACAATCGCATGCACTCAGTTTTTTCATTGCAAGACGTAATGAACACCATTTCAAATACCATTTTGGTGTTATCAATCCTGGTGAGTTGCCAACTCTCAACCACTGCCTCAATCAACATCTCCCCTAGCTTAACAAATCATACGCAAGCACTACTGATGAAAATTCTTCAATCATTTCTTGCAGGCAGGCATCTTAGACCATAAACTCCCTTTGTTAAGAACAAGATGCACTCTATAAAAGCCCCATCAGTGTCTGGCAGTGGGGTAAAAGCACCAGAGGAAAGTTGGGCACACACAGGTTAAAAGTCTGCTTTCCTTCATTTTTTTGCGAGCCTGGAAGGCTCCAGCCATTGTAATAGTAGCCTGATTATAGCCTAAGCTACTCCAAGTCCTTGCAGATCTCTCAGTTTGCAGAATGATGGCACTGTACACAACAGCTGAGTACTCTGAAACTTCAGTGTTTATTTTCAGACTGTGATATAGACTCTGCCTTGCTTTTATGCAGGAGGAAAGCAATCTTCATTCCAGTCATAAGTCAGAGTGATAGAGCTCATTAGTTTTAGATGAAAGCAGTAGCCAATTTATCAGATAAGTTTTCAATTAAGCATAAAAGTTTGATTACATCCTGTAAACTATTGTTTTAGATATCTGAAGCATTAATGTATTCTCAATCTTCTCATTTACAAGAAAAGGAAATCTAATTAAAAAATTTTGCATTGCTAGACAATATATATTTATATACATAATATCTAGGTGAAACAAGCCTGCACAAAATCACTCAGTGTGATTTTGAGATTAAACAACATAAAGACCCTTGTCTAGGAAAGGCTTCAGTGAAGGTCACTGAGCTATTAAGTATGAAGGATAGCTGCTTAATTTTTTTTAAGTGTAATCAAATCTAATCTTGTCAGCTAAATCAGGGAGAGGAAGTGATCAGTTTAGGATACATCAGAAGATTTGCATAGAATAAAAATGAATCAAAATTAGTTTTGGTATCTGAGATGGCTAAAATGACAGTCTAATTGCTCCTGAATCAAACATCATAAAGCTTGGTGTGTAATTTTAATCATTGATGAGATTCAGGTTAATTATGTTCATGGCACACATGCAATTTAAAAACCTTTTGAAATAATCTGATCACAAAGACCATGAAAACCTAATAATTCTCTAATTAGTCTGGAGACAAGCGTATTTACCTTCCCATTTGGCAAATCTGCACAAACAGTGTATGCATTCTGAAGAAAGCCTACACGTCTAGCGCATTCTCCTTCTAAGGCCTTAATCTACAGATAGAAAAATTGCACAAGGATAGTTATAAAAGAAAGCAAATTCCAGTCCCTTGCATCTGTAGAGGACTGGTATAAATGCCTTCCTACTAGTACCTCTCAACTCTGACACAAAAGGATAAACAATGCTGGTATAAAGGACTTTTACACGTATCTACTCAGCAACCGCACTCCTGAGACTATTTCAGTCACACATAACCACACATGCAAGCGTGAAGACACACATCCAGCTGGCACAAACACGAACTCAAGAAGTTTTTTGGACCATAGTAAAGAGACAGTGGTAGCTCTGTTTCATTTTCCAGCAATGATGCTTGTGATATAGGGATGCATGTGAAGTAATTGCCCTACCCTGAACCATGAAAGAAACAGTCAGGATGAAACATTTTAATGGGTAAGCCTAACTGATGAAGAATGAGTTAATACAGCAAATGGAGCCAGATGCAACTGCCTAAAACTATTCTAGCCCTATCGGTGGCTTTCCATTTAAGCTTTGCTGCTTGAAGCAAGCTCTACCCATACTGCAGCATATCACAGTATACCACAGCCCCATAGTGTCCAGCTCACACACAAAAACAGTTGCTAGAACAGTCATGGGCATGCACAATATACTGCAACTACTATGGTACTTATGAGCACTAAATAATTTCAGGAAGATAGAAAATGGGTTCTGCAGGGTAGCATCTTACCTTTCCCCTTCTTCCCAAAACCTTGCACTGAACAGTCTTGGTATTGCAATCTCCAGTCTTAAAAGACTTAGCAGAGCTAAACTAGATTTTTAAACCTTCCATCCCATAACCAAAATAAAAAAAAAAAAAACCAGCATAGTAACAAGTGTCATAACATCTTTTCCGTTACTTAATCGACATTTTAAATTAAACCGAACATTTCTAGTTATCATTCTCCTTACATAACTTCAGTATTAATTGGTCATAAACAATGGCATCAGCCCTCTGATCACAATTCTATAAACAAGAGTGTATTTCATTCCAGCTAAAGCAAATACTAAATCTTTGAACTGATGAGCAACACAGAGAGAAACCGTAATGTGATTTCCATACTTGAGCTGTTTACAGTCTTTTTGGCCATGTTTGCTATCAGGTTAGGTAGATGAAATCATTATACCTTCACGAGGAATGAAAGATTACTGGGATGACTTACTGATTGTATGTAACATATGATGGAACATGCATCTATCAGTGGTTACAGCATCTTCAATACTGAAAAATAAAAAAATCTCTTCCCCCCAGAGACCTTCTATGAGAGTTATAACGAAGTTTCACGAAGTCATAGCTAACAAAAAAAATTACAAGGACTGCCTCAGAACCAGCATTATTCCACAAAATCTCTAGAACAGATTTCAATTCTCTTTACAAAAGCAATCACAATACAAACTGCACAGTACACTTCCTTCTCGTAGGCAAAAACTAAAAAACCAAAACATGCATATATATTAACCACGTATCTGTACAGCCTTAAGACATCAAGAAAAAACAAATCTCTGCTAGTGCTATCAGCTGAGTTCACAGAAATACATACCTGCTGCTCTGCTTAGTACTTAAAAGTTCTCTCAGTAAATCACAAGGCCACTAACTTTGATCGTCTAAATCCTTTTCTCGGAACTAATGGCCAATATACAGAAAACCTTAAACTGCTAACCTCTGCTTTCCTTCTGGAGAAACTGTGCTCTAAACTCTGCTCAGCTAAATTACAAAAACCCACCTACAGCCAGATTTGCTAATGAAAAGGGGGTGCTTTCTGAACAATAGGAGAATTCCTCTGCATTTAGAATGCAGAGTTCCCATTAGAACAAAGAACCACAAATGCCAGTTTTACCTCTGTTTTTTAATTGAGATTGTCCCAGCCTTCTTCTACGGTCCAGTGAGACAGTGTTTGTGAAATGATTAAAAAGAACGTGATCTGATCAAGAGGATGGAATAATGGGAAAGGAATGCTAGGTTAGCCACAGTGCTAAGTGCTGGGAAAGAAGACCAACAGGCTTCTTAGCCTATTGTTTTTATTCCCATCTGCTTTTTAGCTATCTGATAACACTTCTGAGTCTTTATTTACTCTGGCTAAAATAAGTTAAAAGTTGTACTCTTGCCTCTGAATTTGGTAACAAGTGAAAGAAATCTTGGGGGGAGGGGGAAGGGGGAAGAAGAAAATAAATAAAAATCCTTGAATTATATCAAGTTTCCAAAAGGTCATCACTGTCTCTGCTGTGGCCTTTTCCCCGTACCAAATCCTCTATCAATATGTCATAGTGAGTTAGGCAAAGACAAAAGAGAGGCTCAGTGTGAAAACTGCACATATATCTAATCCTGACAAAGCAATGAATAGGCCTTCACAAGTATAATTATACTTGTTTATTTGTTGCCACGTACAGAGGACTGATGAAAAAATCCATCAAAGTGGTATTATGCAGACACCAAGAGCTTCTTTTCTTTGGTTGCTAAAGCCACATTGAGGCTTAAATTCCTTATTGTTAAATTCAGAAGAAAGAAAAAAAAAAAGATTTTGGTCAGACTTTTTTGCATCAATTGCTGACAGATCCTTTGTGTATAGTGCTGTATTATTAGATGCATTAGCTACAAACTTGCTCACACCGCTTCTCATTTTAGCCCATGCTGCAATCCATAGTTATAAACTACTGTACACAGTACTTTTTTAACAGGGGGTCATAGGTACTTAGCTGACCATGAGCTGAACGGATCCTAAATTGTCCATTTTCCCACAACTACTTGTTTGATATACCCAAATACAGGTAAGCTACCTGTCTTAAAATTACTACGGGTATTTTTTTTCCCTTAAGCTTACAGCTGTGAGGAAATAGAAGATGGGTGGGTGTAATGCAGGGGTGTCTTTCATTTCAGCCCGTTTGGAGTAGGAGATACATACCAGTTTCTCTTTCTGTAGTAAAAAGCCATCTAGACATTTATCAGAAACTTGAGCTCAGTGTAGTAGCGAAAAACAAACACACCAGCCCCTTTCTTCCCAAGCAAAAAAAAAACTCTAAACAACAATAACTTGAGACAAAAGCAAGTGTTAGAGAGGTTGATGATATGAAGAAAAATATTTTTCAGATTGAACTATTAAGTAGCCATTACACTCTAATAGACTTTAAATCGAATACCTTAACAAAGGCACATTTTGGGTGGAGGGGAAAAAAAGGGCCAAATAAGCTTTTTCTTATGGGGGTAGAAATATATCAAAGTAAAAGCAATCTGCATAGCTAATGTCTTTGTGAGCTTTCCAATTTAAAACAGAAAAGCTGTAATTTTTCTTTGCTGGCAATCTGGAAACACTCTGGAGTTAATTACAGCTGATTCGAAGTGAACCACACAAACAAAGACCAGTCTATGTCCAGACAATTATACTGCATTAACCAGCTTAGAGCTT
>NW_010400471.1:0-16998 GCF_000710305.1 Buceros rhinoceros silvestris | reverse complement strand
CTGATGTTTCAGGGCTCTTCTATTACACCCTTCTACCTTCCCAGCACGATAGAAAATGCTTCTGCAAGAAGGAATTAATGAAGAGAACTGCAAAAGAATGTGTGACGACCTCTCCTGACACGGCAAAAACTTTCCGCCCATGTCACGACAAAGGGGAGAAGGTAATTAAGTTTGAATAGAGGGATGTAACGAAATATATCATGCGTCTAAAACAGTACACTGAAAGGATGGAAGGGGGGATGGAAAAGTTTGCAAAAGACAAACCTGAGTGTACTGTATGACTCGATTATTTTCTCTCGTGTTCCTCTTAACGTCCACAAAAGCTAATACCAAACATCATTCCAGCTGATTTTTAAACTTTTACAATGGAGTCTCCTGAGGATGATCAGCTCTCCTTCACTGTCAGGATGGGATTTGCCTCTTTGTTTTCTATCCTGAAGAGCAACGGGAAAGTGTACACAATGGCCATTAGGCTATTATAGGCTTTGGAATTTTTAATTTAATTGCAATGGTGAAGAACTGTTGCATTACTCTCCTGTCTTCTTTCCACGGCTCTAATGAAACCACTGCAGCTGTTCTCCTTTTAAAAGCAAGATCAGCAATCTCAGCTTGACAAAGCTACTGTGCAATGTTTCTTTTGTTGGTGGTGTTTGTTGTTCTAGGAAAATGTTGCAATCATTATGCAAGACAGGCCTATTTCTTAGGCCACCTCTGCAAACACATTTGGCTTTTTTTTCCCAGCCACCCTAGTTTGCATGTATTTGTTCTATCTGAACATCAATAGTTCATGTTGTTGTGAGACACTAACATGAACTGTAATTATCCTTGTAATTTTCGCTTTCATACCATATTTCTATTATTCCACCTGACACTGAGGTTCTGTAGTGATTACTTCATTAGTGATGAAGAATGGCCTAATCAGTTAAAGTATTGCTAGAAAACTCACGTTCGCCAATACTAGAAGGAGGCACCAAATTTTCATCTTCCTTTCTTCTTGGAGAAAGGTGCATCTGAATAATAGTGACCCAGTGAACACCAGAGCATTAATCACCTCCCTTTGTCTCATCTATGCAAAGTAGGATTAGAGTTAAAATTATGACTGCTTAATCCCTTTGATTTTCTTTTACTAAATAAATACTAATCTACAAATCAATCAGATCCTGTGTTATAACACACACAATATTCACTATGAAAGGTTATGTAAATTACTCTCAATTTTACAAGCACACCATTAATGAAAAGAGCCCCCATGCTTTCCCTTTTCACCCCCAAAAATCCCTGTTAAATTTGGGAGTTCAGGTTAATAATCCTGACACAAAGCTTAGCTATTGAATCCATATCCATTTTTCCTTTAAAGAAATTTGCTGCAGCAATCATTTTAGGAATTAATAAATCATATTTATGGTGTTTATTCATATGTCAATACTCCCAATCTGAAAAGCTTTCATCATTTAATCTCTTAACTCTGACCAAAGATAGTTTACATTAGATGTTGTTTTCAACTCACATGGAACTAAATTAAATAGAGGCAGATAGAAAATTAATCCTAATTGTCTTCATGAAAAATCATGCTGTCTGGATCTGTCACCCATTCTCAAACACTATGAAAGAGATTGTTTGCATTCACAGCTTTTAAGAAAAAATTACAGAAATGTAGGGTTTTGCTTCATTAAACTTACACCTAATTTAACAAAAATGTATTATCAATATAAGCAAGAATACTAAAAATACTTTAATTGTGAAAAATATAGTAGCATTATGTTTTAAAGTGTGAATTATCACAAACTATGATTTTACTGAAGTCTGGAAGTGCCCTCTGTCAGCACATTCAGAAG
The DNA here is from genome assembly GCF_000710305.1 of Buceros rhinoceros silvestris. Lineage (NCBI taxonomy): Eukaryota > Metazoa > Chordata > Aves > Bucerotiformes > Bucerotidae > Buceros > Buceros rhinoceros. Next base: position 15,163 of record NW_010400471.1, on the reverse strand, counting down.
GTAAGACTGAATGGCAAAACCAACAAAAAACGAGTAGGGAGTTAAATCGACTTTACAATATTCATCTAACCTCTTTGCCGGCTCAGAACCAACTGTGAAATAAATGTTATAATACTTTTGTGTTTGCCTAATCCTAATTTGCTTGCAGGCTGAAAATGCTGCAATTCTTTTTCTGAAAGTTATCACAATGCAGGTAGTGAAGCAAACATGCCAGTTCTCAGGGAGATGCTACCACTCCAGACAACTTCAGAAAGAGTCCTGATGAAAACAAAAAATAAAGAATCGTGCTTTTGAGCACATTTACAAGAATACAAGACTCTTCCAGTTACGCATCTGAAGAAAAAAAAAAAAGCTCTGGGTGTTGTAAATCATTTTAAACACTTAAATACTTCTCTGTATTAGAACCAGCCTGGTCAATGAAAGTGCAGGATGTTTTTTAAACAGCTCAGTTATTAATAAAGCATTTGTTTTTTCTAGAATATTATCATGGCAAATTTGTTTCGTATTGCCAAGATCAGCTGGGCATTTTGTTTTTATTATGCAGAGTCTTTTGTCATTTTTTCGCTCTGCAAGTTAATTTGACTGCTGTGCATAAGTGAAGTGAGCAATTCAGTAATTAACTTTTGTGTTTTAAAATGTATGAACTTTAATTAGATTTCATTATAAACAAACAAATGTCAACCATAATTATAAGCTCCTTGGTTTAACCACATATTATCCCTTTTCAAACAAACTTGATGTCAGACAAATTAAAATCAAGCAGCCGGCAATTTTGAGTTGAATTTTACATGATCTGCCAGTAACCTGATTACTTTAACTTCAATATCATTACAGGAAAAGTATTTCAGGAAAAATAATTACAAGAATTCCAACAGGAGACAAGCTTAATTGTATTGATTCAAAAGATGCATGTATATAGGAACCAAGCTGAAGAAATAATGTTATCTTAAATCTACAGTTACTACTAAAATGATATTGTCTGGCATGAAAAAGGCAATTTGAGATTGGTGTCTGGAGAAGCAGGGATACAAAACTAGCTGAAATAATTATCTTTACACCTTTATACTTTAAGCAACAAAATACCAATGTGGAACAACTTCAAGACATGAAGGTTTGCAGGTTTATTTACTGACTGGTGTATCTATTAGTACCAGGAACAAGTGGAGCTGTCAGGACATAATGAAGGTAAATGATTAGTTAGCACAGAGACTGAGCTCTTCTTCAATGCAATAAGAGTTAATTAAAGTTTACCACCAAACATCAACCAAAGCAGGATGTTGATCAGGTTTCAGCATTAAGTGCAAACAGACAATGGTTGGCAGCAATTAGTGCAGCTATCAAATGACATGCAATGATAATTATACATTTAAAACAGCTAAAGGGCTTGTGGAAGGGAGGGAAGAGTCTCATCAGCTTCTTTGGCTACGTACAGTCAAAGTGCAGGAAACAGGTATCAGATATTTCACTTCAATTCTGTAAATCAATAGAATTAGATGGCAAAAAAAAAGGTTGTACAAGCACATTATCTGAAAGAGGACAATTCACTGTACGTGAAATGGAAGAAATCTGCAGATGACTCCTAACAAAGATAAGTACTAGTTAGATTAAATAAATTACTTTGCTGCTGCCACTCACACTGACACACATAAACAGAGAAGTGTTTGGGGTTTAAAGGCTGGTAGCTGCAGCTTTATTACACATTTCTATGCCAGATTTGAAGTTACCTGGTATCTTTAGTCCCTGTGGCAATATTCATAACACGAGAAGACCCAGAAGGACCACGGGCCTGAAGCCTGTGACCACAAAAGGTAGTTTCACATGCTAGCTGCAAGCCTGCTGCGAGGAAGCCTGGGCTTACCAGAGGCAATTACCTGGTATCTGAGCCGCAGCCTAAGGCTCTGCCACACACCCCCTGCTCTCCACCCTCTCTGATCAGCACACGTGCTAGTTCCGCCCGCTCCCAAACTTATGCCCAAGTTTTGGGAAAGAAAAAGGAAGCAAGATCTTTCTGCTGCAGACAAACTGTACAACACACGGTAGCGACACAGACACACTGATAACCCAGAGCAGAGTGAGGGATGGTGGTGTTCTCCACTACGCTCTGCTCTGTTTCAAAGGCCTTGTATAACAGTGGCAGCTACCAGACCTGATACTATGAGCCAATACCAATTTTCTTCTCAGCCTTCCATGAAATCCAAAGGAAAGATGATAAACTTGCAGAAGCACCTCTAACAGCAACACCAAACAAAGGAAAAGCTGCTTTCAACCCAGCACTGATGGTCTGCGGAACCCCCATGACATGGATCTCTGAAGTTAGAACACCCCCAATTCTGCAATATCAAACACAGGGGAAGAACAGCAAAACAGGTAAATATCCCTTCTGCAGGCAAACAGCCATTACTAACTGATGTAGCCAGACAGACAATTATCTACACACTTCTAGTATCTGGACAACTCCTCAGTAACCACTCCACACACTGGAGATGGAATAACTCAATCCCGCTCACTCTTCTTGGGCTGGCAGAGAGAAGGTAATGGGATTACCTGGGTAAATATCTACACAGTTCCACAGCAGCCGAACAGGTCTGGTAAGTAGAAAGAAATCAAGGTTTCTTCGGCATTTTTATCCATCATCTAAGAGAAGGACACTCTAACCAAACCTACGACCCGAGGACTTCGCTGTCACCGTCCAAGCTCGCTGGGCCCTGGCAGATGAACCTCAGGTGTGAAGGGTGGAGCCAGTTCCGTGCATGCTGCACCTCACCTAAAAAATCCACCGCGCAGGATCGAAGGGTGCACTCATCGCTTGCAGTGAGCGTGGGAAAAGCCCTGCCCAGATCTTCGTTCGCGAAGCCAAGCCATGATGATGATGAGTGGCAAAAGCTCCCTGCTCTTCCTAGGTACGTTACACAAAGCAAGAAGGGGCTTACCAAAAGACAAGTAGCCTATTTCCAAGAAAGCTAAGCTGTGACGAATTAAAATCCGATGAGAGGGGCAAAGGGGTTAGACAGTAGGACACATTGCAGCAGGATACTATTGAGATCATGAATTTAACAGGGTTGAAAAACAAAATGGAAATTGGCTGCCGAAATTATCGAGAGTTATCATAATGAATGTGTACAAAAAAAAGAAAATAAATTGTAAGATATATTAAAAATATAAAGATATATTGAAAAAATTTGCATCTGCAATCATAGTAAGGCATATACAATAGGTTATCCCGTATCTGCCTACTGAGATATTCTTCAGAAGCATCTTGTGCAGAGCAGTCAAAGAAAGCAGAGGCCAGACACACCAGAGTTCCAGTTTGGCAATCAGTATGTTCCTATAGTATGAACTACACCTCCTGAGTAAAGAAGTGTCTGCAGCAGGGAGACTGCTCTTATCTTTTATTTGAAATAACCCACGCAAAAACATCATCAGCACCAGTACTTGTTTAAATATGTTGTATTAATTTTCACTGTGTCAAATTCAGAAAACCTTCTCTTTAGATTGTGAAGACCATATTTATTTTAAATGTGCTTTTTTTTTTCTAGAAGCAAACCCTCACACACATGCAAAATACATTAAGATGGCTTTTGTTTTAATGTTGGCTACCAATTGTGATTTTTGTTGGAATGTGTATACGTTCACATTGCTAAAATTATTTTAATAAAACGCCTTACAGTTCTGCATAGTTCCTGGGCTGTAGCCTAGAGCAGTTCTACAGATTCATTTTTTTCCCCTAACAAACCTCATTTTCCCAACTAATTCTGTTATGCTAGGGATTTGTGCACAGAGTTGGCTAATCCCAGTATTTCCCTAGAGCTGCATCTAAGCTGTGGCCCACTCCCAGCACAAAAGTGTCTCCAAAAGCCCTTTCGCCCCCTTCAGCACTGATACACTCATTGGTCCTGACATTTTCACTTCAGCCATGACAAATGAGCTGATGGCTGTGATCAGATTGCACACGAGGACTGCTTTATCAAAGACGTATCACTAACTCTCATCACTGTCTTCCATTATGACTCTTTTCGTCAAAGCTGTTGTGAAAATGCAAGTCAGTTTTTAAACATAACCTAAACACAGCAACAAACAAAATTCATTAAAAAGCAGAAAAGAAAACCAGACTCAGACGGATCAGAAAGAGACTAGTGTTAACTAAATGTTTCTCTGGGGATTTAAGTAACTGTACTCAACCTCTGCCCCAGTGCAAACATGGCAGTTGACCGTCTTCGAAAGGTCCCTTCCCCCATCATGGACTGTGAGCACTGCTTTGCCTTTTTTAGAGAAACAAAAATAAAGCAGCAGCAATCAAATATGTCTAAAAACAAAGTCAACTTTTTTCCTTTCTTTTTTGTCTTTTTGGTCTCTGAACTACTTCTCATTTCTGTGTGTCTGCTTTTATTAAAGTAAGTTTCTCAAATTAAGCCCTTGAATACAAAATTTTTGCTTGCATCACAGCCACAAAATCATATTGTTTTCTAACTCACATTAAAAGCACCAACATAAAGCTCTGTTTGAAACGGAAATCTCTCAGTTCACTATGAATACCACAACCTTTCTGTCAAATTAGAACCTAAGTTCCAGTTACACAGTTCTTGTTACATCTAGAGGGTTTATAGAGTATATATTTGTTGTAACCTCTCCTAGCAATTCATCAGAGAATACACATCTAGCAGAGTCAACTGTAACACAACAGATCTTGGGAATGGAGGTCATGCTTTGAGATAAAGTGCTATTCACTTTTGGACCATGCAAGAAGCTCTTTATTCCTGTTCTTATTGGCATCAGTTCCCCCTTACTAGAGCAAGAACAAAGCCAAGTGCTCGTGTGAGGTTTATGAATAAATCAGAGGTGAGCCACTTTAAGTGCTGCCCATGATTTCCTTGTTGACAGTGAGCACTTAAACAGGCTTCTATGACCAGCAACTCCTGGCAAACCTTAATGGCTCCTAATCTGTACCCTGCTTCATTTCAGGAAAGAAATGACCCACCACAATTTTTCTCAAGTCTTCACCTTTTAGGCAACTACTGTCCCACCATTTTAAAAATTCACATTCAGAGACTGTCCCATTTCTGTGCCAAGTTTTCACGCAGCATAAAAAACACCATTTTCTTCCTAGAAAACAAATGACAGCTAATAAAATATTATTACACTGTGCAGCGTAAGTAATTCCCAGACAAACCATTACACAGTTCAGCATTTGTCTAAATTGCATAGATTTTTAAATGAACCTAAAAGATTTCTAATATATTTGTTTCCAATTATTAAAATCATGTTAAAAATATGTTGAGAGCAGATTCAACCTTTTTGTACAGCTACAGCTGAAATGAAGAATGCTGATAAACCACTGCCGTTGTTTGTATTTAAAAAAAATCAAACAGCCTCAAAAATCTATTTTTAAATAATGATAACACTGAAAAACTAACGGATATGAACTAGTAAACTCAGTGCTGGGCCAAACTACTCTGGTCCAGAAGCATTAACATCCCATCGTGACAAGACACTAGGTACTTCAGTACGTACGTCTTTGATGCACAAAATCACTCAGAGACCTATGCTGTTCAATATTAAAGCATCAGCCTGTGTGGAAAATACATCTCAACATGGAAATAAATCCTTCATTTTTGAGGTCTCTTCTTTCCACCACTTCCCGCAGCACAACACACCCCCCCCCGCCGCCGTGTCACAATCTCCAGATGGCTGAACTGACTCTCTAGTAGCTGAGTTATTGTCAGGCTCCCAGTTTCTGCTATATTTAAATACAAACTTTTTTTTTTTTACTCCTTTGTCTCCTGTTGCATTTCCGCTCACTCAGGGGAAAAAAAAAAAAAAAAAAAAAAAAAAAAAAAAAAAAAAAAAGAAAAAATAAAGTTGTACTCGCACCGCTCTGCCATGTGATTTCAGCAAGCGCTCCCCGCTGCAGGGCCAGGGCTGAGCGGTGACTGCCTGGCAGCTCTGCCGCTGCTTGAATTGCGGCCGGTGCCTCAGTAGATGAGACCCTTCTTTGCAAGGACCTGATCCAACCATGAAGAAATCAATGAAGCAGCGGTGGACTTTGGAAGAGGCCCTCAGTCAACATTGGAAACTGCAGCAGCGCTGGGGAAAACACCCATGAAGCAAGGAAGAAATCCACAGGCCAGACCAGTGGGGACTTAGAACTGCAGGGATGCTTTTCACTGGAGCTGAAATGCTTGTCCCAGAGCGCTGGCTGACAACTCAGTGAGAAATCATACTTTGCCTCCCTACAGCAATCGGTGGCTCCTGCTGGAAGCAGACCCGAAGCACGCTGCTGTGCAGTAGCTGAGCAGCCCCTGGTTGCTTGTGTGCAGGGTGACACTTCCCACCCCAGAGATGGCTGCACTGCAATGGCAAAGAGAATGATTTTTTTGGTGAGCAGTTCATAAAACTCAAAGGAACCGAGGGACTGAGGTGTGACATCTGCCATATAGCTAAATAATTTATTTTAGAAATGTTACATTTTCTTTAATTTAAACCCTTGGTGCTGGAAACAAAATCAATAACCATATTTCAAAATAAAAAAAATACAAAAGGACCAGAGTGAAACCCACAGGAATAAGTTCCCTGTTTAAGGAGCTACTTTTCACTCACAATTTTATTTTCTGGAGTGGGGAAGGCATGTGAAGGGTTAGGTATTAAACAAGGAGAAACTCTTATTTGAAGGTGGACAGACATGGTTTCTCACACAGGAAAACCACCTACATTTGAAACCTTCTTGTAACACTTGGCAAATCCAAGGATAACACCCACCCCACCTGCCCACCCTCCCTTTCTTACTATGAAAGCTCTGGCCATCTGAATACCAAAAATCAAAAGATCCTCCCCAGCAAGCGGAGGAAAAAAAGGAAGTTATGTTCCTGTTATTCTTCAAAAAGAGATTATTCTGATCTGTTACACTACCATCTTCTGAAACAAGTGTGGAAATAGCTGGGATTACTCCAGGTTTCCATCAGTGCCCCAAACACTGGAACACTACAGTGACAGGTGCCTTGTCATCTCAGATTAGGTGAATTTATAAAGCAACCTTGGTGTCAAAACAGGGAGGAGCAAGCCTTCAGCAGCTGCCGCTCCGAGACCCTCAGCTCTGCTGTTACCTGGTAAAAGCAACAGAAGTGACCCCCGTCAGCATCTGTGGAAAACCTCTTTCACACAGACCCTCTGGTGCCTTCTGCACTGAGCACATCACCCTTAAAAATTGAAATGGTAGTACAAAAAGGTGAGATGAATCCTTTTAAATTTGGTTTTACAGAATATTGTCAACTGGTAACTAAAGGCCTGATTCTTTTTCTACTAATATCAAAAGTGTATGTCTTGCCAGATTTACACCCATATTACTCCTCTGATTTCAGAGTAGTTACTGTTAATTTAGTTCAGGGTGAAAGGGGAGAATCCAGTTCTTATGGGTTTGTGTCCCAGGCTGACATCTACAGACATTTCATGAGGATTTCTTTGTTTCAGAAGCAGAATGTTTGTCTATTTAAACACAGTTTTAGATGTACGTCTAGTGCGTGCGTCACTTGGTCTGCAGACATCGCTGCAGCCTATACGCTAAATGTTTATTTTCAGAGTCACCATGGTCTATCATGTACATACAGCCTTTAGTCTGTGAACTATTGACCTGAAGGACTATAATACCTTCTTAGGAACTGGTAAGATCATTCTGACTGCTAAAAGCCTGACAGATTTGTCCTTAAAGAGATCCCAGTTTCTGGGCATCTTTAAAATTGTTCTCAAAAGTACCAAAAGCAAATAAAAAACAATTTGGACAAATTATCTTCTAAATACCTCTCTCTCTCTCTTTTTTTTTTAATTGAAAGCAGATTATGAGTAATGTGAACATATAAAAGAGCATCTTAATATGGCAAACTTTTATTTTGATCATGTAACTTAGTTAAGCCACTCCTCAGAACATATTCCTCAACAAGACTGCCATATTTCAGTCTGGTACAAACTTTCCTAACTTAGTTTAGAACTCAGCAAAAGCTGCAGTAATTACGAAAATGCTAGTATAAAACCTGCTACAGAGTGACTACTTAAAAAGGAGTAGAGTAATATGCATTAATGACTAAACCTGCTGCTCTATTTATGCAAAACAAATTTATCTCTACAGGTCTTCTGAACCCTGATATCAATACATGTGTCTATTACCCCTTTCAAAAACAAGTCTCAACAACAACCAAACAGAACCTACTAGGTTAGTTTTACCTACTAGGTAAAAGCAACCAATAAGCATCCTTTAGTCTCTTCTGTCTGTGCATCTGTTCACATAAACATATTCTGCATTACATCTTATTCTGTAAAATCTTGAATCACAGTATCTCAGTGTGCTGGGTTTCTAACCATTCAGTAAGAATGCAAACATCGCATAAGTTATTATTAACCCATGTGTTATCCAGTTCTGCAGTGGCTGGAACTTTGCCAGAGACAACACATGGTGCTTGGTTAACAATATTTTAAAATACAAATGAATTCATTTTTTAAATTAACACATTTTTTCTTATGGAAATACACTAATAAGCTGTTCCCAGAATGAAAGAATATCCCCCAAGCATGTTCCTTTAAAAGAAGTTTTAAGGACTTTTATAAAAGTAGCAGTAAAACATTCTCAAACCCCATAGAAGGTCTTCAATTTCATCTTAAAATGAAATTTTTGTGTCTTTATTCTTACCAAGCACTTTCTACATTTTCAGTTTTCCTTCATTTATCCATAATCCTTATTTCTTAGAGGCATCTCTAACTGTATAAATACCATCAGATTGAGCCCAATACTGACCTAACCAGCATTTACAAATAAATGTTCTGCAAAATAAAGAAAAAAAAATCCCCAAACAAGTTAATATTTAGTCTAACTACCAACAGTTTTCCACAGTAGCTCTAAATCAGTAATTATGTTGACCTGAAATAGAAGACAGCCTATTTAATATGCACACATACAAATAATTATTCACACTACATTTGATTTACATATGTACAAAAGAACCACTTCCCACTTTCAAAAGTGGCTCAACACTTATGGTATTTTAACTGCCCTAATTACTGTTGAGAGAACATAATTAGAAGCACTGATCACAATGTCAACAGCTAACCAGTTGCAGCCCTTTCTGGGGGCCTGATCCTGCTCCAGTTGAAGTCAGTGCGGTCTAGCACTGATTACAAGGGGAGGCCGAGGCCCTTCTTCCCACCTGAATCCACCGGAATCCAAATGTTTCAAACAACCTGAGTACGCTGATGCAGTCATGCAGAAAACCCCTCTCCTTATGTGCCTGTACTCATTTCTATTTCTGTACGCTTTCTCTATTTTCAAAGCCAAACCAAGAGAGTAATTTTTTCTCCAGCAAGGCTCCTACAGCACTTAAACACTTACCACTGAGTCACTGCAAATTCATAACTTCTTCCAAAAGAGAAATAGTTTAATAATTAAAACACATATTGACTAAAACCTGCTTCCTTGACTATCAAACTTCATTAGATTATTTTGCGTTGATGGGTAATTTCCATTGACAACTTTTAAAATAGCTCCTTCCCTCCCTTTCAGCCCCCTCCTCCCTCTTTCCTTCCCCCAAGCAAAGAGCTGGGAATCCTCGATGCCCAATAGTCAATATTTGGTTTGCCTGACATGTTCCTGGAGCTCCCCTCCTTACAAACCTGTGTTTCTCAACCTTTCATTTCACTGTTCTCGTACATAGGACTTCACATGATGATGGAAACTTGGAGCATCTCAGCAAGTTGCTAAAATCTGAGCTTCTGCTTGTTTTCTCAAGTCTTGGAGAAGCATAACTTTAGGGAGAGCTGAACACAGGCATAAAGAAAGAGGAGCCTGCATTTTCATCTTCCTTTCATCTCAGTCATTCAGTCAACCATTCAGTGCCCTATTCAACAGAGCTTTTCATTATGCAAAAAAATGCTAATCCTTTTCCGATGCTTTCACACTTGTATAAACCCCCATTCCTTCAACTGAAAAGCAATTATATCAGTTTACCTTTCTGTCAAAAACAGGATTAATATTCCAATACCAGAATCTCCTTTATTTTCCTATCTTTTGCTTTAGGAAACTAGAGATTATTAGTGGAGGTATTCCTTAGAGCAAGAATACATTATTTTAAATATGATTATTTTAGCCAAAGCAAGACGGGGGAGGAGAAGGGAGAGAAAAAAACTTCAGTTGCTGCGGAAACTCTTTTCAGTGACAGAACTGACCTTCCCTTTGCAGAGGCCTGAATAGAATGAGCCTCACTCTGGTCTATTAATCAGAAACAAATTATGAAAGAATGTGGCTGGACTGGTTGACACTATCCTGTCTTGGGAGACTCAGTAACAGCCTAGTAACAATGTGCTCTTCATGGGTAATGAACAGCCATGACAAATGGGGCAGAGAAACTATTTATTTGCATATGCAAATTCTCACACAAGGGAAACATGTACAAACAAGTGTCATTGTAAGGTGGATTAGGCAAACAACGCTTTCTTTTTAGGACATTCTACAGCCCAGAACATTAGTCAGCACAATTAAACCAGTCTCCATGGAGACTAATGAAATTTCACCATGGTATGAGTTAAATTAGATAGCTAGTTATGTGTTTTCACAATCCAACTTGAAATCCATTATTGTTTCAGAACAATAGAGCAATTGTGCCTGGCTGATCTTTGCCAGCTCAACAAGCTCCTAAGTTGACAATTTGCATATGTTAATATAATTAAGCACTAATTACATGAAACTTGTACATATTCACATGCACTTTCCCTGGGAGCTTCTCAGTTTGAACCTTGGCCAAGTCTTTAACCCTTTGAATGAATTTCGAGCAGCAAAGCTCTGCCTTCTGGGTACAGCCCTAAGGCAGATGTAGAAAAGCTCTTCATTTATAAACACAAAGATTAACCTAGCTTCTCATATTTCTATCAACAAGGGTAGAAAACATTTTTGTATGTGTTGGGGTAGAAGCGGGGGGAGAGCTGGACTGGAAGTTCTTTAGAGTCCCAGCTCTGGTACCTTTTTTGCATATGAAAACACAAATATTTACCCACAAAACAGGTTACAAATACATGTATTGCCATTGCCACAGGTTCAATTGATCCAAATTGTCAAAAACTAGTCTGGGTTTTACGTCAATGCTCTCAGAGCCACAAAAATGGGAATGAGAAAAGGAAAAAAGAGCAAGCAGTAACTAATGAGCTTTACATAAATATATGCAGAGGCAATTAAGCAGTGTTAATTACAATGACACCAGTTAATTGAATATAATTAGATATTTTAAGCTACTGACTAAGGCATAGTTAAGATTAATTTTATTGAGATTAATTGTAAATAAGAATAGATTAACCCTGTGTTTTGACAGGCATAAAAAGTAGTTTTGCAAATTAACTAGGAGAGCAGAAACTAGCACAAAAATCATATATTATTTTAATGTCACACCTCAGAATCATCTGCTCAATAAACATGACTTTTCAAACCCAAACAGACAGGAATCTTGAAGAAAAACAAACAGCTTGCAGAGATTAAAGAGCCTTTTGTCCTTTTTCATGTGCATTTCTTCTAGCAGACTAAATTAAGCGAGTCTGGTGTACGTTTTTAGGAAGGAACATTTCACACTGAATGGAAAAAATGTTCTATCACATATGAAATTCATGCAGCTGTGCGGAACTTGGTCCAGATGGTCTAAGACTATAAAACAACACTAAATGATAGACAGTAGGGCCTTCCCAAGATTATGTGATAAAGTCACAACCTTATATTTCGACCTAAATTTTCTGTCATGTATTGTTTCCTTCAGATCAGATATCTCCATTTTAATTTTTAACTTATCTTGAATATTCAATGAAAACTCTTAATAAATATTGCTGATAAGCATATGAGCAGGAATCATAAAATATTTACAAAATGCCCCTCAGCTTCATTAAACCAATGCTGAATCCAAATAGCAGAAAACAGTGCCTTGGCTCTCTCCACAATACTAAGCTATTCACATCACTTAGCTTAAATAAGTAAAAATGCCTGGTTTTAAATATGTTTCAAAGAAAACCCATAACACATTCTACCAGCAGATTAATTCATGCATGCTGTTTAAGAAAATTAACAACAAGGCTGAAGAATGCTGAACAAATCACTAATAAGAAAGGAGCTTCAATTGATTTTGAAATAAATCAATAGGTGATTAACACAATATTTTTAAAGCAGTAGAATGTATATATATTATATAAACATATATATTATATTTTCAATACCTTTTTAGCTCTTAATCGAACAAGGGCTTTACAACAGTAAACATGTCCCTATATTGACTATCAACTTCTTTGGAATGCCTTTAGTCTTTTACAACGAAAATCCAAAAACGGTCTGTGAAACAAGGCTACGACAAGCCATTCTGCAGTGAAAGATTTTAAATCATCCAGCCTCTTCTAATAGACTTGAGACTTATTGAGGTAGAAACCATAAAAAATGAAGAAGGGAAATTTAATCCCTGAAATATTGATTTGCACATTAATATCATATAGGCAGAGGGCAATTTGGCTTCATGGAAATGACACATTGTCGACCCTTGGTGAAGTCAGAGCCAATCTAACTGCTGAACATGTCTGAATCTCAAGAGTTATTAAGGGCTTCCCTTCTTGCCTTTATGACTTTTCTTCAGCCTACCAATGCAATCTTAAATGTATTATCTTTAAGAAATAATTGTAAAACCTCAGGGGTTTTCCAGTTAATGGAAGGGAGGCTAAACCACATCAGATTCTGAAATGCAACATTAAACCCTTGCAATCAACAAAACCACCTCAATTCTCATCCATCCAGTGCAGGATCTAATATTGTTATTAGAGATAATCAAATTTCATTGTGTAAATTTAGGCTCATGGTCAGAATGGAAGCAGTAAATTCTGCAATATTAAACAGTGATTTTTCTCCTTCCCCCTTATATGTTCTTTGCTGGTGCACCATCTTCACAAATAAACCTGAACTATTCAAAAATCAAGGAACATAACCCTCTCCCTGTTCTGAAAGATGCACGCAATGCCATTTATCACCTCCACAGCTTTCCTTTAGTTTTAACTTGATCTAGTGGATAAGTTTCATTTTAAAGAATAATAAAGCTGTATCACTGCATAAACCAAACAGCAGGTACTATTACTGTGAATTACACAGATGGTTTACCTGACCTTTCTTTGTTCCTTGGGTAGGTTTCACTTTTGCAGATTTACGACTTTTCCCTCTATATTTCATTGACCCTCTATGTTCATTATCATAAAAATGAAAACTATTGAATACATGTTTATGTTGACAAAGTCCAAAAAGACCACGACTAAAGGATAAAGAGATGCTACAATGCACTGTGTGGATCTCTAGATCGTACACTATAAATATTCAAGCACAGATAGCACGAATAACTGAATAATCCTGCTGAGCCCCAGCTCTGGAGCCAGGTGCAAGAGGTTAAAACAGCTGGCTAGCCGTCTTTTATTTTGTGTGCCTTCCTACCGGCTGAAAACCGCAAACCCTGAAAACTCGCATATATTCCCTCAAGGTTGATTGTCTGATTTTTTTCATTTCAACCAGTTTAGTAGGATCCCCCAGTCGAGAAAAAGAGAGAAACTCCTTAAATACAGTCAGTTGAATAGGAAGTGGAGCAATGATGATTAAGGCTCTTCCCTCTCACACACATCCCAACCTTCAACCCCCCGTTTATTTCCACAGTCTTCTTTGTGCACCTTCCCATCCAAATGTTTGTATTCCTTATTTCAAAGAAAAGCACTCCGGATCGTTCTGTCACTATTGCCAGTAAATATAAAGTAAAACAAGTGTTGATGGCACTGAGAGTGTTACATACCCAGGCTGTGTTTTTGCATTGCTCTCAATGGAAGCGATCGATGCCCATGTCACAGTCGCGTCCCAATCGCAGCCAAGTCTCTGCCTCAATCTAACCAACAACAGGCAGGGCTGCAAAGGCTTCTCACTACCTCTTCCATCCATCCATCAGCAAACTAAAAATATAATGCTACATATGATCTTTTTAAACACTCCACCACCACTCCTAAGGATCGAGCCACTGCAAATCCAGGGGAAACACAATTGAAAAAAAAAATACACCATCAAAAAAACCGACCCTCACAGCAACCACCCCATAAGCACCCGAGACCTCTCTTTCCACTCTCTTTCTCGCTTTCCTCCTGCCAACTACATAATCCTTGATTAAAAACGGAACTAAGGCTAATAAAAAGAAAATTTTTTTTAAAAAAAAAAGGACGGAATGAAGCCGAGAAAATGCAACTGTCAGAAAACGGGATGGTCAGACTTCCTGAGTGAACCTGCCTCTGTCTGGCTTAATGTAAATCCACCATCTTCAGCCTGGCAAGTTGTCTTTTGGTTGGGCTTTTTTTTTTTTTTTTTTTTTTTTTTTTTTTTTTTTTTTTTTTTTTTTTTTTTTTTTTTTTTTTTTTTTTTTTTTTTTTTTTTTTTTTTTTTTTTTTTTTTTTTTTTTATGTAAAACCCCCCTCCTTCTCCTGGGAAGTTTTTTTTTTGTTGGTGTTTTTTTTTTTTTTTTTTTTTTTTTTTTTTTTTTTTTTGTTGGGGAGGGGGGTGTTATGTTTGCGGTCTCTGCCTTGGTACCTAAGGAGGAAGAGGAGGAGGAGGAGGGTGTGTTATTGAATGGTGGCTAAAGCCTCCTCGGGACTGCGCTGAGGTGAAACAGGCTGAACCCGACTGCTGTGGTTCCTCTCTCGGTTGGACCCAGTGCCCTAAGCAGCCGATGAGAGACCCCCGGCCGCCCGGCTCGCAGGTAACAAAAGAAATAACAACCCGTGCATTTTCTGCTGCTGCTTCTGGGGAGGCTGGGGGTGTGTGGGGGAAGAAGATGCAGGAGGGGAGGAGCGGAGGGGAACCGCTGCAAGTTGGTATCGGATGGGGGGAAAGTTTATTAGCATTTTTGCAGGAAATTTCATGGAAGGCAAGAGGGGGAAGCAGGGACACGTCTGCCATTAGCCGCCGTGATGGGAAGGGATGCACTTGATTCTGGCACGAGCAGTTAGAGCAGTCACCGAACTGCCTTCTTGCTGATTATGAGGTTTTGGTTTGGTTGGGTTTTGTTGGTTGGTTTTCTTGGGTTTTTGGTTTTTTTTTTTTTATTTGGGGAGGGGGGGTTGGCTGGGCGATTTTGGGTTGGTTTTTTTTTAACAC
>NW_010400470.1:477-4386 GCF_000710305.1 Buceros rhinoceros silvestris | reverse complement strand
CTGGGGGTTGTGCTGCTGCTATTGCAGAGCCACATCCCTGCATCAGGGAGAATCATGTTAATCTAAGAAGCAAAAGCCACTGTTCGATTTCGATTTTCCTTCTTTTATAACACGCAGGGAGAAAAGTTGTCACTTGTCCAATGAAATTTTCTCTATTTCCCATTGTAGAATTAACCACAATCTTCACTGAAAGCACCAAAAACCACATCCGGACATTGCAAACATTTCTTCGTTTCTTCCCCTGCAGGGGTCGAGCTGTGCATGTGGTTGAGTCTAGTTATGCTCAACTGGTGTCCTGGCCAGTGGGAACCTGAAGTCTTTGACGGGTGACTGGGATGAGACAGAAGGGGTGGGAATGCATTGTGGCTGTTCCTAGAGTTAAATTAGCTACTGTGGGCATTGGCAGCAGTTTGGCCACTGCAGGGAAATACACCCTGGCCTTTGCTTCTCTCTTACATCACTGCATAGACTAGATGGAAATGAAGACACCAGACACGCTGATGAAGATGTTGACATGGCCCCAGTATTGCTACGCAAGTGTTTCATCCAGATTTTTTTTTTCCTCTGGTCTTCCAAAATGGGTCTAGAGACTCATAGAAGCATTTTGGTGTTGGAATGGTCAGGCAATCAGGAGATGTCTGCAGCTGTACTGCTGCAGTAAGAATAGCAAATATGGAGCCTGGAGCCAGGGAAACTCTGTAGTTGTTCATTGGGAGTTGGCTGTGGTGATGCAGGGCTCAGCATCTGCGAGTTGAGTCACACAAGGGAAGATCTGACTCATCGCATAAGATCTGCAGATGGCCAAGTCTGTTATGAAACTGGGCAAGGCTGATTGATTCCCAGCTTAAGGCTTGGGGAAACTGAGGCACAGGGAGTACATCTGGGGCAGAAGCAGAGCCAGGCATCCCACGCTGCTGGTTTGTGCTGCTTTCCTTCTCCAAAAGGGCGCTGAGTCCTTTACAGGGAGCTACAGAGGCACCTTCTTGCCCTCTGGGCAGATAATCTGCAGGCGAGATATCTGCCTGCCCCCAGAGGGCTGTTACCGCAGGATGTCACGCTGCTCTTTGGCAGCTGTACCTGAGCAGGGCAGAGCCCCTGTGGTTACCCAAGCTCAAATCTCATTGAGCAGAGATGGATCCCATGGCTACACGGTCCTCACAGCCATGTGAGGGCCTCGCAGCCCTCTGAATCCTTGTCTTCTTTCCCTGCTTCTGGGGGAGAAAAGCCCCAGGCAGGAACATGGTTGATGACCCTTTGCCAATGTGAACACCCAAGTTTTGAGGATGTCACGCTGCTCTTTGGCAGCTGTACCTGAGCAGGGCAGAGCCCCTGTGGTTACCCAAGCTCAAATCTCCTTGAGCAGAGATGGATCCCATGGCTACACGGTCCTCACAGCCATGTGAGGGCCTCGCAGCCCTCTGAATCCTTGTCTTCTTTCCCTGCTTCTGGGGGAGAAAAGCCCCAGGCAGGAACATGGTTGATGACCCTTTGCCAATGTGAACACCCAAGTTTTGCTTTAAGCAAGGAGAGCAGAGATGTATCCCATGGCTACACGGTCCTCACAGCCATGTGAGGGCCTCGCAGCCCTCTGAATCCTTGTCTTCTTTCCCTGCTTCTGGGGGAGAAAAGCCCCAGGCAGGAACATGGTTGATGACCCTTTGCCAATGTGAACACCCAAGTTTTGCTTTAAGCAAGGAGCTGCCTGTTTCCCGCAGTGGGAGAAGATGCCCAAACTACCTCTCTTTGTGCCTCCAGCCACAGGGCTGCCCAAAGACCCAACACAGAGCCAGTTAAACATTTCTCACGTAGCCCGGGGTTTGACAGGCGGTTTCCAGCACCTGAGGAGGCGTCGGTGCTGATGAACATGGTTTTGCACACAAGGTCTCTTGTTCAGCATGGGGCAGAGGTGGCTGGGCAAGCGGGGGAGAGGTGGGGTAGGAGGATTAGATGAATGGGGACTGTTGTTTCACTCCTCATTACCTTCAGGGGGATGCTGGATGTTTACCAGCCATGCACCAATGGCTCGGATTCAGCCTTAGCTGGAGTCTGTGGGCTTGGCCGACAAGACCTGTATCCCCCGGTGATCTCGCCTGGTTTGGTACCCTGGGGTATACTGTGGTTAGAAAGACATATGTGAATTGAAGCCTCTTAGAGCTGTCCTTCTCTCCTGCCTGGATCTGGCTCAGGCCCATCCAGCCAGGATTTATTTCAAGCTCATTTGCTGCCTGAACACAGTGAAGAAGCAGCAAAGAATGAAAGGCAGCTCCTGAGCTTTGAAGGGTTCAGGACGCGAATCGAGGGCTGCAGTTTAGTGAAAGGGAAACACTCAGTTGCTGAACTTTCAAGGCCGGTTGGACATGGCAATACCCAGCTGTGGTGCTCATCAACTGCAGCGTCCAATGCAAAGCTCTGTGCTGGACATGCAAAAGTGTGGAGAAACTGTAATTTGTACGTTGTGCAGTTTGTAAACAAGCCAAATTTGCTGCCAGGTGGAGACAGCTGGAAGATCTCCTGATCTCCCTGGCACCTCTTCAGAGACAGCCTCCACGCCGGAAATCACGGTGGCACGGGAGTCTGTTTTCTCAGTGAACACACTTGTGGTGAGGGATTTGCAGAGTAAAATGCAGAACATTTGGTGTCTCCCATTCACCTTGGTTCACCAATACCCTCCAATGCCACATTTCCAGATTTGATTTCATGTTTTTGTCAGGAAGCCCCCATAAGCATCTCTTCGTCTCCACCTCTTTCTTCCTGCTTGTTTTAATTTTTCAGCTTTTAAAGTGGGTTTTTCACCAATCCCCTCCAATGCCACATTTCCAGATTTGATTTCATGTTTTTGTCAGGAAGCCCCCATAAGCATCTCTTCGTCTCCACCTCTTTCTTCCTGCTTGTTTTAATTTTTCAGCTTTTAAACTGGGTTTTTTTTTTTTCACCCTTTCCTGTTCTCTGTTTGGACACAATGGCAGGAGTTAGAGAAAAGCCATTTCTTCATCTCTTCCATAGACGTTGTGTCTCTGCTTAAGCATTGGAACAGGCTGTCCAGGGCAGTGGTGAAGTCCACATCCCTGGAGGGGTTTAACAGACATGTCGTGGTGGTGCTGAGGGTCATGGGTTAGTGGTGATCTGGCAGTGCTGGGGGAATGGTTGGACTCAATGAGCTTAAAGATGTCTTTCAACCAAAATGATTCTGCCCTGGGCAGCCTGGGCCAGGCCTGGACAACCCCAACGGGCAAGAAATTGTTCCTCAGGGCCAACCTAAACCTCCCCTGCTGCAACTTAAGGCTATTTCGTCTCGTCCTGTCGCTTGTTCCTGGGGTGAAGAGACCAACCCCCACCTCTCTCCAAACTCCTGTCAGGGAGTTGCGGAGAGCGAGAAGGTCTCCCCTGAGCCTTCTTTTCTCCAGGTCCCTGTTAAGGGTCGAGGGACTGAGGTAACAACTCCTCGAATTCCTTAACGATCCCCTTTGTCTCGCTAGAGACAGAAGGGGTTTAAGGGGAAAAAAAGAAAATTCACACCTCGGTCTGTGTTCGGGAAACTGAAACAAATTTTTAATAAACAATAAGTCCACACCACTATACACTGCTATATACATATGCACAAACCGAGAAAGGGAAAAAAACCGAAGAAGAGAGGACTTAGATAACCACTGTTCTTAACAGTCCTGTTCCAGGTCAGTGCTCTTGGCAGACACCCAAGTGAGGAGGTGGGAGTGAAAACCTTTGCAGCTGCAGACAGAGAAGGTAGAATTCTTCTCACGGCGAGACGGGGGTGGGGGGAGAAACCCCGCACGGCAAGGAAAAAATCTGCAGGGAAAAAACCCCCTCCCTGTACGGAACAGCCGGATGTCCAAATATTTCGCCCGATTTTCAGACGAGACTCACGGCAGGAACAGTTAAACGCCCTGAAGC
>NW_010400470.1:0-258 GCF_000710305.1 Buceros rhinoceros silvestris | reverse complement strand
AAAAACCCCCCGCCCTGTACGGAACAGCCGGATGTCCAAATATTTCGCCCGATTTTCAGACGAGACTCACGGCAGGAACAGTTCACAGTCCGTAACCCTCAGCGACCGGAGGGTGCAGGCCCTCAGCTCTCGGGCCTGGCCGGGCCTAGTCGGGCCTGGCCGGGCCAGCAGAGCCGCAGGAGGGCTCCCTCCGTGCAGCGTCCGGAGTCCAAGAGGAAGATCCGCCCCCAGCCTGCGGCTTTTAAAGGCTCCCGACGT
>NW_010400469.1:0-2571 GCF_000710305.1 Buceros rhinoceros silvestris | reverse complement strand
ATAAATGAATCGGTAGATGTGCCAAATCTGATGATGTAAAATCAATACAACACCTAGCTACCAGGTAGCTAGGAAAAACAGCAAACCCCTTATTTCTAGACTTGGAGTGATATCACCAATGACGCCTTTGACTAGGAAATAAACAGGAAAAGCTGAGCTGGCTGGAAGTCTGTAAGACACAGGGAGGGAATAGTCCATGTTTACCACATGGAAAAGGACAGACAAAGGCAGCACAGAACTGAATGTTATTTTCAACATTCCCAAAAGAGGATGAGACAGGAGAGAGGGTAAAGACATAACAACACTTAAAAAAGACTTTAAACAAGTACTTGCTAGCGTTTCTTTCTGAATGGATTTAGACTCTGGTTCCCTTTGTCTGCACAAGGCAAGGAGAGAAAGAACCGCGGGCTCATGGGCAATGATGCAGTTGAAAAGTTTGTCAGGTTTTGTCTTTTTCCCTCATACACATACCAAACCTTTACCCAGCTTGAGAGTGGTCCGATGCGTCTCTGAAGATAAATTTCCAAAGACCTATACGTACTTTCACTGTTTCCACAACTTGACAGCTTGCCACCTCCTGAAACACATTAGGATTACTCCCTTCATAATTATACAGACAGTCACTGCATTTGGATGAAACATTCAATCACGAACTAACTGAAAGGAGATTTATTGGTTATCTAGGACCGAGTTCTGCAATCAAGATCAAGATGAAGTCCTTCATAATATGACAGTTAACGGACATGGGCAGCAGGGTCGGCATGGTATCCATGAAAAACTGTCAATGTAAAAAAATGAGACAATCTAGTGCTTCTGAGCAGAACCTATGCCTATTATATTCTTAAAGCCTTAGCTACCTGACCAGAGATTTCACATATTGCTTTATTTGCTGGCTGCCAAATCCAACCTGGGACTGTAAGATAGACTTGTTTGCCATGGCTTGCATTGAAGAACTGGAGCTCCACATACACAGAAAGAAGCCAGCTGCCTTATCTCAAGTAGAATGCACTGCATTAAAGAGTGTAACCTCAGACTGGATTTTACGGTTCCCACTAGACAAGGCATTCTTTCTACTATGTGAGCAACAAGATACTGACATGGACGAGCAGAAAACCTACGCTTAGGAAAGGGTATAACCCATTCCACCAACTTAAGTAAACTCCTAAACTCTGCACCTGCAGGCTGCCAGTTGGTCATCCAGGAAGTGCTCAGTTGGGGTTCAGTGTTCTTCCCACCTAAGCCTCAAGAACTATTGTTTAATTCAGTGGAAACAAAGCTTGACCTATACAATATGAGGAGTTTTTTGAAAGAAAAAATTAATACCTTCTTTTCTGAGGTAAGTTTGTATCACTCAGGATTCAAAACATATGAGATGATTTTAACTTTTTTCCTATATATTACATATATATATTCCTATATATTACATGAAAATCGAGGGACTATCTCTGACCTTCCCAGCAAAGCTGAATAGTAATGGTTTTAGTATCCATAAATTTTTGGGTGTCACTTGCTAGTAAAAAGTTGGATAGGAAAAACAGGGGAAATAGCCTATCCATATGAAAACAATAATCATGTAATATTTATTGTCTGGGATTGAAATGTTTCAAATATTCAAAGCAATAAAATGTCAGGAAAAGCTAGACTTCCTGACGTAAAAAGGCCATAAATTTCTTCCTTCATAAGACACAAGGTGGAGGGCTGGGGCGGTGGGGGAGGGAATCAAGGAGATATTTTAGACTAAATGGAGAAGGAAAGAGGAAAGGAAAGGAAAGAGGAAAGGAAAGGAAAGGAAAGGAAAGGAAAGGAAAGGAAAGGAAAGGAAAGGAAAGGAAAGGAAAGGAAAGGAAAGGAAAGGAAAGGAAAGGAAAGGAAAGGAAAGGGAAAAGGAGAAGAAAGAAAAAAAAAAAAGGAAATCTAAGTTAAAGCAGTAGAGAGCCCCCAGAGGGCACAATCCACTTACCTTTGAGACTCTGAAGGAAGGAAATGGCAGCCAAAAGCACAACTCTTGTCATAAGGGAATTTCAGACACAATTGGAGGGAGCAATGAGGTATCTCTGCAGTGTCCAGCTCTGACAATTCCCTTCAATGTTCAAGCACTATAAAAATAGCTGCTATTGCCCTCAGTGCATAAACTGGGACTTATTCCCAGATCCTTTGAGATCTCTCCCTCTCAAACAATATTCTATTAGACAAAAAAATGCCAACAAACCAACAGCAAAAACTGCCCCATGCTCACAGATTCGAAAATGCCTTTTTCATACAGGAGGTCAGAGATTAGTTTTCTCAAACTTCATGAAGCTTCACAATCTCTTAAAGATGCACAGAGTGACATTAAACTTTATGCAAGAGAAAAATGAATAATATAGACAGCAAAGAAACCAAAGCTTACAGTCAAATTACTTCCACAAAATAAAAATCTTTATCTTTACAAGGATAAACGATTTTCATTGCAGAGAGAGGGAGGTATCAAACCAGGGGTGGGTTTACTTTTGGATTTGTTAAAGCAGAGCCGTTTTTGGAATTCAGTCCTCCTGAAAAATATGAATATATAAATAAATAAAAATATATATT
>NW_010400468.1:34836-36964 GCF_000710305.1 Buceros rhinoceros silvestris | reverse complement strand
CCCCTCGCTCCAGTCTCAACCTTTCACCGCTGCCTGTTAAAGCCCGAAATCAGCCCCGCGGCCCGAGGGTACGAGGTGGTCACTGGGCTCCGCCACACCGTGCCGAGAGCAGCCCTTTGCCTCCTTCGGGCACGGGAGCTTCAGTTCGACCGCGGACGTTGTTCAGTTTCTCAGCCCTGACCTCCTGCAGGCGGTGACGTCTTCAGAAGATGTCAGCTTGGATGTGTTGACATTTCTTTGAACCCGAGCGTTAGTCTGAATTCCCGGGTAGCTCTTTTACAGAGAAAGGCCTCCTAACACCCCCTTGGTTTATCTCTGTATTTCTCTGAATTTCATCTGCTTTTAGATTGTCTCGGAAAATTCGGGGTTCTGCTTCCTTCAGGCTTCTGTGGGGACTGGGAAGTGGAGAGCTGTCACTCACTGTTCCCTCACTGCCTGGGCATGGTCCTCAGAGCTGGCTGCAGGGTGTAGCTTTATGAGCTTTGTCTCTCTGTAACCCCTTGGCTTCCAGACACACACATTTGTGTTTATCCCCTGAACTGAAACCTCTAGTAAAAGCTTTTTCCTTTGAGTTTGATGGAAGGAAGAACGGTGCCTCTAGTTGGTGTCAATCATTGTGCGTTGTAGGAGGCTACAGCGGCCGGTTCTTCATAGAAATCTCTCAGTGTTTCCCATATGAGAAAACAACCACAGAGAACAAGTTTGGTGTTTCCCAAGAGGTCTCTGTGTGTCACAGCTTGTGAATTTATCGGCTCCTCTCCAGTTAGAGCAAGTGTTGCCAGCTTTTCTGTGCAGCTGGTGGAGAGAGAAGCAGAGGTCTCAAGGTGTGTGGACAGAATGGCGCCAGGGCTGCCAGCCTCTGGGGGCTAAAGGCTCTGCTTACAGCAAGTCATCGAGGTGTTTGCTGGAAATTCATACTCTCTTCAGATACTTGCTGAGCCTCCTGGCTTCCTGTGCAAGTGGGCTGGCTTTATCAGGATGTTTTTCACGCTCTCCTATGGGAAAAAGTAAAACCAGACCAGGGAGGCTGCACACAGACCTGATCTTCTATTGAGAAATGACATTTCTTGTCATTTTGAACCTACAGGAGCATGTTCCATTAGGCTTCGGGCTTTGGCTGGACAAGCTGCCAGCAGCAGCAGCAAGCTCCAGCCACTCGCTCCAACAGCCTGTTCCTCTGTAGGGCTTGGAGGCAGGAGCTGTTCACAACAGCTTCCAACTGGTGCAGTAATTTTATGTGATTCCAGTAAAAAAAATAGGAGCTTTCTTAAAACAAAAAATGACTGTGTGTGGGGAAACCTGAGAAAGCCAGTCCCCCCACCCCAAGCTGTCCATCTCTTATCTAAGTGTCAGTGTTTTCATCCCACAGTGGCTTAAACACTACAAAGTGCGGGGCTCTGGGGGTAAATGCTGCTTGAAGAGTCGTAATGATGCTCTCAATTCTGTTTAGGTATGATACCCTCAAGGATGGAGCGTCTTCCAGTAGATGTTGAGGATATTGAAGGGGTAACTAACCCATGAAAGAGATTCACAGGTGTTTAACTTCTAATTCCATCTTGATTGCTCTTGGATGGGAGCAGGAGTCGCACTGGGGTTACAGGGACATGCTGAATGTTGTAGGGTTGCGGTGGCAGGGGTTTGCTGCTGAAGATACCGAAGAGTTCATGTGCCTGTAGCAGTTTGATTGCATTGGAAGAGCGAGGTTTTATAGGTCACCCGTGAACCTCTGAAGGGCAGCAGGTGCTGTGGTGGCTCTGTTTTAAAATCGTGTGGTCTCTGTTGAGAAATACCAGTGCTGTGGTGCGGGGAGCAGAAGGCCTGTTGGTGTGCAGCCCCCTGGACACCCTGTATACTGCAAAAACTATTTGGGCATGAACCTTAGCACTGGGCTAGGGCGGAAGTGGTGGGAGAGAATGCCTGGGGCTGGGAACAGCTATGGGGCAGAGGTGGAAGGAGAAATAATCCTGGATGATGTGGGCCTGAGGAGGGGAGAAATGTTGTCTGCCTCCAGGTGAGAGGTTTTCCACCCGTTTCCACCTGTAACCAGCTCAAGCCATGCGTATTTTGTGGTTTGTCTTGACGCTGTCATGAGCTCTGCTGTCCCCTCCAGAGCAGATTGACAATGCTG
>NW_010400468.1:15971-34711 GCF_000710305.1 Buceros rhinoceros silvestris | reverse complement strand
CAGCAGGAACTACCTGTGGCCGACAGTGGAGCATTTCAGCCATGCAGCCAGCGTGTTTCTTGGCTTGTACGTGGTGATGGCTGAAGGTTTGGCTCAAGGTGGTGTGTGAAACTCAGATTGTTTCATGTCCTGGATAATTAGAAGGAAGAAAAAAAGCCTTTTCACTGATGCTACTGGAGTTGAAAGTTCATTTAAGCTTTGGAGTTCACAGAAGGGTAGTAATGGAAGTTTCCAGAGCTCCAGGAGCCTGGGCTTTTTCTCAGTCTGTTGGGCATTGGGGGTCACTTTCTACCCAGTGTGGCCTTTGTCATTAGCTGATGCTATTCACACCATCCCACCTGTGCTCTGAATAGCACCTCAAAAATTGGTGTTGTCGTAATTAAAAACAGAAACAAGAAGTGCATCCTGTCATGTATGTGTTGTGTGACAGTACATAACCCTTCTTTGTGTGTTGGGGGAAAGAGAAAGGTGACCAGCGCGTGTCGCAGTGGAGCTGGGGTGGAAGAGGGAGGCCGGGAGTGGGCTCCTGAGAGCTGTCATCTCTTTGCAGCTGAGGACAAAAGCTGCTTCTCCAGCTTGAGTGAGCAGTCTGAAGCATGGCCCTGCACAGGGGTTTGGATCGGACCTGTCTGAAAATTGAGAAGTGCAGGAGGTGAACGATGTCTTGTCTCATTCCATTCGTCTACATGTAAACCGGTGATTTGGGGCAGGAAGTTGCTTGTGCTGAATTACGTAGGTGGGAGCCGGCGCAGTAGGTTTGGCGTGTGGAAGGGAAGGATCTTGGGATTCCCACCAAAAGATGCCTGCTGTCATCGCATAGCATTTTGATATTATAGTTGTTACTCTTTTAAAACTCGAATGACCTGCCAGGACTGCACTGCCGGGGGTGACATGGTGTTTCTCACCGTGGTTTTTCTGAGGTTTCTGCCCTGTGCTCTGCAGATGTGCAGGCATGCTCTCACAAGGCTCCCTCCTTGCTGCATGATACAAGGAAGGCATGAGGGGTTGTTTCTGCCTTGATTCCTGATAAAGGGGAAGTTTTGGCACCTGTAATACCATGGTTTTTGCTGGAGAGCACACGAGAAGTGAGATTCAGAGCTGGTACTGGCAGTTCTGCTGGGTGTCTCCCAGTGAAGTCGGTGAGTTGCCCGGGGCAGCCTTGGGGCTGTGGCTGTAGGGCTGAACCTCCCGGCACAAAGACGTGTCCAGCTGTTCTTCATGCTGCAGTGTTAAGAATCATGTGGGGGAAAAGGGAGTTCCTCAGCTCTTGGCTGCAGCCTGGAAAAGCTCCTTCTGCAGGTGGTCTGGCTGTCCCCTGCCCTGCAGGAACACACTGCCGTCTTCCTGCTCTGTCCTGGTTTTACCAGAAGGTGCAAAGCTGACCGTGGTTCCATGGTTCACAACAGCAGCAGTGACAATAAACACCACTTTGGAAACCTGATTATTTCAAAAGCCCAGAGCACCACAGTGTAAGCTGCAAGTTTTTACACCATCAGGAGACTCTTGGAACAGTCTCGATTTTAACCAAAGCTGCGCCTGCTTCTGTTACATGAGGAGGATTTTGGTTTGGCCAGGGAGAGCCATCTCCTTGCTGTCAGCACCTCAGAGCGAAGGAATGACTTTTAAGCTCTTTGTCTTAGCTCATATATTTTCTTCATACTTTAGAAGATTTCAGAATTTTTAAAACTTTAGTGAAATTTCCTAGACATTTGTTACGCGTCAGAAGAAGAAGTGTTGCAGTAAACAAGAGGTGCGCTTTTCAGTCAACCCCTGGTTCAGGGCTGGTCATCACGGGAATACCCGGACTGGTCATATCGGCATTTATGGAGCTCGGTGAGACTGTGGTGATAAAGCAGGGCCTGTGGGGCACCGCAGCCCCAAAGGGTTTCTCTGCGGTGATGATACAGTTTCTTGCTGCGGTGATGATACAGTTTCTCACACCAGTGGTGATACAGTTTCTTGCTGCGGTGATGATACAGTTTCTCACCGTGATGTATCTGATTTTAAGTAGCACCTCTGTTGACGTGGTTGCTAATGGCATGGGCGGCTCTTCCTGACAGGTCACATGCGGCAGAGCTCTCACCCATTCCAGAGCGTTCACCCATTCCAGGCTCTGGAACGGAAATATCCTGAACATGAGGAATTGGTGGTTCAGCTAGTGGGGACTGACTGATCAAATCCGACATTGTGTAGGCTGCAGCTGCCAAGCAAGCGGCTGGTTCCGAGTGACCGTGGGCCTTGGGAAGGAGCCTGGCAGCCTTCTCGTGTTGGTGCCTCAGCTCGGGAAACAGGGATGCCTATGTGGCTGATGTAGCTGCGGCGGAAACTCCTGCAGTTACCGTCTTGCTTTCCAAAGCTACTCTGATGATCTCATCAGTCAAATTCTGCTGAAATAAAAGCTAATGGCTCAGCTGAGATGTGTCCGTGGCAGCTTGGCACGAGCGGTGGGGTTTCAACAAACTTTACTGGAGCAAACCAGTGTTCCACTCAAGCTGCTGTCGGAGTACATCAGGATACGACTGGGAAAGGTCATGTGTGTTCCAGCAAGCTGGGATTTTCTCCTTGTCGGAACCGCGTGGGTTTAGGTGTTTTGTGTGAGTGCAGCAGGACAGCACGAAGAGTGGTTCTGTCTCAAGGAGCGAGTGAATCCTGCCTTCCTGCAGACTTACTTGTTTTGTTTTCTTGACGTTTGGGAACATGTCAGCTGTAAACCAAACTCCTTCTGTAGCTGGGACATTGCACATGGCTGTTGTGACGGGCTCCGCGGCGTCTGCGAAGGTGCACGTTCAGGCTCCAGCCATTTCCAAGGTCTCTGTCAGATAACTTATTGTAATGGAAGTTGAAGCTAACGAACAAATGTTGATTAGCTTGGTATCATCTCATGTGGGAGTGGAGACAGCAGCAGCAGTTAATTGTTCTTCCCACAGCCCAGGCTGACCATGCTCCCTTTCTTACTGGAGCTTGCTAGGGCAGCCTGTCCTTCCCAGCCCTCTCATCTCTGGAGCAGTTGGGCGTCCACAGACATGTCTTACCCTCTGCCTGTGTTGAGGGAAGGTCGCCCTTCCCTTCAGAATGGAGCACTGCAGGAACAGAAAGCTCAGTTCCTTCAGCCGAGGAGTTGAGATGATTTTCCCTCCAGCTCACCACCCTTCAGCCAAACGTCACCTCTTGCCCCCTGCCTTGCTAAAGCACAGATGGTTTGAATGGGGGCTGATGTCTGCCAGCTCCATGGTCTCCTTAAAATCAGCTTTTTCTGGGCAGGGAAGGACTACCCTTCCTTGAGACCCCTTAGCATGGCTTTGGAGATAACCAGGCCTTTTGTTTTAGGCCATCTAAAATAGTCTGTGGAACGTCCTTTTTGAAAAAGGCTGAAAAACTAGAATGAATACGATATCTGCTATAGAACATGGGATGCTGTTTCAGGTTTTTTAAACTTAAAAATTGTTAAAATTTTGTTCTGGTTTGGTTTTGCTTGTCAACTTGGCGTCGGTCCTGGGGTTTAAGCAAGTTTGCGCAGAGCTGGAAACAGCAAAGTTTTGTGCTTTTGCCACTCGGGTCTTCTGGTGCTGAACTGCACCTGGATCTACCCTGCCTCTTCAGAAAGAGATCCCAGAGGCTGGGAAGGGGTCGATGACTTACAAAGCACGTATGACCTGATTTCACCCGAACACTCTCTTCGCCTTTCGAGTTGGTGGGCTGGCAGAAGGGCAGAGGCACAATAGCGAGGCTTTTAAATGATTTTGCTTTGTCCACTAGACAGGAGAGAGCAAATTTCTGCTTTGTCTTTCTGAGCCTTTTCCCCTCTTCTGCTTCCCCAGTTTGGTTCCGGGCAGTCCCCTTCCCCAGCCATGGCACTAAGCAGAAAATCTGCCCGCGATGTTAACACAAACCGTCACGATTTGAGGGGCTGGGTTTTGTTTTCACTGAAGCCATCAGTTTTACTGCTGCGTTTTTATTATCCTGAGAGGTTTGAGTGCAGCTTGATGAGACTGTGAACAGGAGCAGATTCGGGGGATGGATTCACTGCCGTTTGTTGGCCACCTGCAATAAAAATGTCCGTCCCAGGTGGCTGTGGGGGCTCGTAACGTGGTTCTGGAAGGAGCTTAACCTGAGCTGGCTCAGGCATCTGCTGCAGCACATCCTACTTGTGCCAGTTTCTTGTTTCTGAAGATTAATCTAGAAGAGCTTATTTTAAGATTTAAAAAGATTTATTTTAACATTTTTTTTAAGATAAAACTCATCCTGTTGGGAAGAAGAAAATGTTATTTCCAGCCAAAGGGGCTATTGAGGTTTTTGGCTACAATGAGAGGTTAATTTTTGTAGATCCTTGGTTTTTGCTCTTAATATTTGAATGTAGTTACAGGTGCTTTTTGCATTATGAAGGGGAGAGTTGGCTTTGGTGCAAAACTGTGCATTAAATTCAAGATATTCACTGCTATTTTCAGTATTTTTGTTATTTGGCATTACTGCCTGACGAAACGTCCCGGATTTCTTTCAGGATTACGTTTCTGGGAGTTGCTGTTTAACCATGTTTGCCAGTTGGGAATTACCTGAAGACCTCTTGCGTGCCACAAAATACTGAAGTCGTGGAATTTGTTTTGGTAAGTAAAATAAGCACATGATGCATTTGAACGGCTCTTGTTCTTACGTGTTCTCCTCCCAACTGCCCCACTAACAGGGCTTTGCCTCTAATGTTCGTGCATGTTTGAAGGGCTGGGCTGGCTCCAGAGCTGACTTCTCCGTCTGCCATCGAGGGCTTTGGGTATTTGCCATCAGGTTTGTAGCTGTTCTCAGGCCTTCCTTCCACATAGGACAGCTGAGACACTTTGGTGGTGTTACCCCTCTTTAATGGCAAAGTTTGAAGTTCCAGATATGGGAACTACCCCCAGCTAAGTTGTTTCAGAGGAAATTTTACTGCACGTATACTTGTACATATTCTTTTGTATGATAACAGTGATTCTTAATCTTACTTTAAGGGCTCCTTGTGTAACAATATGACACTTCTCTAGAGTTTGTTCAAAAGTCTTGTGTATTTTTGCCCAGACCAGTTACACCATCTCCACTCTCTGTGGCTGTGTCTACCCGCACTTTAGTCAGGCCTTTGAGCCGTTCCCCACAGCATTCTGCTGGAGAAACTGGATGCTCCTGGCTTGGACGAGTGTCCTCTTCACCAGATAAAGAACTGGCTGCCAGGCCCAGCGAGTGGTGGGGAATGGAGTCAAACCCAGCTGGTGGCTGGTCACCAGTGGTGTCCCCCAGGGCTCAGTGTTGGGGCCAGTTCTCTTTACCATCCTTATCAACGGTCTGGATGAGGGGATCGAGGGCACCCGCAGTCAGCTGGCAGAGGACACCAAGCTGGGTGGGTGTGTCGATCTGCTTCGGGAGGCTCCACAGAGGATCTGGACAGTCTGAATCAATGGGCTGAGGTCAACAGTATGAAATTCAACAAGACCAAGTGCGGGGTCCTGCCCTTGGGCCACAGCAACCCCCTGCAACACTCCAGAGTGCAGTGGAAAGGAAAGGGACCTGGGGGTGTTGGTGACAGCAGCTGGAGAGGAGCCAGCAGCGTGCCCAGGTGGCCAAGAAGGCCAACAGCATCCTGGCTTGTACCAGCACTGGTGTGACCAGCAGGAGCAGGGCAGGGATTGTCCCCCTGTACAGGGGGCACTGGAGAGGCCACACCTCAAATCCTGGGCTCAGTTTTGGCCCCGAAGAAAGACACTGAGGTGCTGGAATGTGTCCAGAGAGGGACAATGAAGCTGCTGCAGGGTCTGGAGCACAATGCACTGAGGAGCAGCTGAGGGACTTGGAGGAGTTGAGTTTGGAGAAAAGGAGGCTCAGGGGGGACCTTCTGACTCTCAACGACCTAACAGGAGGTTGAAGCGGGGTGGAGGTTGGTCTCTTCTCCCCAGGGAAAGTGACAGGACAAGAGGAACCAGCCTCAAGTTGTTCCAGGGGAGGTTGAGGTTGGCCCTGAGGAACAATTTCTGTCCCGTTGGGGTTGTCCCAGCCTGGCCCAGGTTGCCCAGGACAGTGGTGGAGTCCCCATCCCTGGAGGGGTTTCCCAGCCGTGTGCAGGTGGCGCTGAGGGACAGGGCTCAGTGGGGACCTGGCAGTGGTGGGGGAATGGTTGGACTCGAGGAGCTTAAAGGAATCTTCCAACCAGAAGGATTCAGTGGTTCTGTGATTTGTTCATAGGATGGTTGTGTGTACCCAATGGTCAGATTTAATGGGCTCCAAGATGCTGGGAGCAGCAAAACGCTTAAAACGGGTGTAAGAGGATAATACACTGTTAACAAACCTGCAGTAAAACTGTGTTAGAATCAGGGTGTTTCTGGGTTTTATCGGTTGCACATTTTAAAACCTGCCTGTGGGGTGTGTATGTTCTGTATGACCAGTTTTCTCCATGGTATTCCTCCTCCATCCCTGTCCTGAAAAACTTAATAAATACCTTTGTGTATTTTCTCACCAGCACCTGAAACAAAGGGAACAAGAAAACTTTCAAGTGTGTTATTCAGGATATGCTTCTTTTTCAGGTTCCCCCCACCTCATTCCCCCCTCCCCCCATTAAGTTGTTTGAAAACTATTTTTCAGTGAGGACAGAAGCAAAGAGTGTTCCATGTCGTTCGGAAATGATGTTGCTGCTGCTGTCAGATTTTTTTCTCAAGGGGCTTGGTGATCTTATTTCTGGGTTGATTTTTCTTCTTCCCTGCTGCAGCTTTAAGTCATGGTCAGCATGAAGCCAAGGACCCTGCTCCATACCAACTTCCCCCTCTGCTAGTGAGGGCTGTCAGTCCATCCTTCCTTCTGCTCTCACCCTTTCTGGTCTTGCATGTAATTTGAAGAGTTCTTTTCCAGGTGTAGAGCAGGATTTTAGTACTTTGTATTTAAATGGGTTCTGTGCATATTTGTTTTGAGAGGGGGCATGTTCTGGGGTGAGAGCGGTTGTGAAAGTGTTTGTTCTGAGTTGTCTGAAATGTGTAAACAGCTTGTAAATCGATAGACCGTGGTGCAGAACACCTGGGGCAGGATGAGCCTTGTTTTGGTTTACTCACTTGGGATCAGTCGAGCGGATCTGGGGATGATGATACCAGGATACCAGCTGGTTGGGTTTTGGAGTTTTTCCCTTTCTTTGTTTCTTTTCACCCCAGAGACCCACAGTTCCATGTGGTGGTGCTGGTGCTCCAGGGCCTGCTGGGTTTCCAGTGTTCCACTGCTCCCCAGTCAGCACCACGGGCTGTTTCAGGTTTTGCTGTGATCTCATCTTTCCCAGGGACTGGACCAGATTTTCCAAGCACTGCCCGGTCACGTGGTGCTGGGTTTGTCGTGCTGGCTTCTTTTACTGTCAGGGCTGTTTGGGGGGGATGACACACCATGTGACAAACTGCCTTCTGGGTTCCCTGTGTTGTGCGGGGGGACTCGGCTGCCTGCCAGCCCAGAACTATCCCACGTAACTCTTCCTCCAGAGGGTCTCCGTCTCGCACAGTTTAGTTATGGTGTTGCCCACGCGTGGAGTGTACCCGGGAGCCCGGGGTGTGCCCTGTACCCCGCAGTTTGGACCCTCTGGTCTTTGTGGGCCATCCCCTGCCCCCACGCGATGCTGCAGGTGCATCTTGGTTATGAGTCTGTTGTCTGGCTAGTTGTCCCCTCTTACTTCAGTCAGATATGTTTCATAATTAGACTGTACCAAATAAGACCCACTTTCTACTAAACGGGCAGAACTCTTCTGTGCCACAGTAGCCTGTCCCAGGCCAGGTTCCTGGGTAGGTGGTTGCCACGTGGCAGCACTGGACTTTATCTGAGTTTCCAGAAATGATTGTGTAATGGGAAATATTAGATTGGAAACGGTAAAATGTCGGGGTGCAGGAGCAGGAAGGAGGCCGTGCCTGCTCTCTGAACGGTGGATGACTCTTGGGGACATTTGTGTGCTGCCACGTGGGCATGAAAGCTCAAGTTCCTGCACAGTGCTGGGGTTACGCCGATCAGTTCACGTGTGGCTCTTACTCAGCAGAGATGTTCTGTAGCGTGCTGGGAGTTCACCTCCTCTACAGGAGTTGTTGAATGACCAGAGTTTTACCCGTATGTGCTTGTGCTAAGGGCTTTTTGGGTTTATGTGGAAGAGTGTTGAGTGAAGGCACATGCTAATTATGGTCACGTGCTGGCTCGTGATTTATGGATGTCAACCCTATAACCAGAAGATTACAGAATTTGTTACGACGAGGGATGCAGCTGGGATTCATTTGGTTCGAGATGGACGACGTGCTGTGCTCTGCCCAAAGAGGAAGATTTCACAGATCATTGCTTCCTCCTGTCATACTTGAGGTAAATTATACCTGAATGTAGGAACAGACTGAACTGCTGTGTTTGAGTGGGAGAGAGGGGAAGCTGCATGTAGCAGAGATCCTTGAGAAGCATAATGTGGAAAAAAAAATGAAAGGGAGCTGTAGCTACGTGTTCTTATCCAGAAAATAAAATATGAAGCTCAATCTTTTTTCTTAACTCAGGCTTTCCCTGCAGTCCCATGATTTTCTGAGTCAAATGAAACAAGGCTTGTGGTCCTTTGGGGTTGAGCAAACTACATTTTAATAGTGTTCATGAAGGGCCGTAATTTCAACAAATGCTGTCAGGTTCTGGCACGTTAAGGTGCGTTTGGTGGAATCTGGTCTAAACTGCAGCATTTCCATTAAGTCTTTAAGCACGGTTTAGGCAGTCTTTGCTCTTTAACAGAGGAGATGGATGATTCCAACACTTCGTTTAAAAAAAGATCTGAAGTGTTTGTGTTCTTACAGAAGAATTTTTATTCCTTTGGTGTCAGGGATTGTCAGGTGTGCTCATGTTTCGTGCTGCAAGTGGAACGCCCCATCGCTTCCAAGAATTGTGCTTTTTCAACCCCTAAGAGCCTGTATGTTAAGCTGAGATTTCTCTCCCCGAAGAACTTACTTAAGATTTTCTGAAAAATGATTTTATATGTAATTTTCTTCAAAATATAGTGCTTGTATTTCACAGGATGCTTGCTTTGTTCAGTGCACAGAATAGCTGTGCCTGGCTGTTAAAAAGATGATTTGTGTAGGACTCCAAACTCCTTTCTCCCTGAAGTCAGTGTGTGGAGTGAATGGTGTAGGAATGCGGAAGGAGAAGGGGTTCTCTCCTGGTTGGTGTAAAGCCAGCTCTGGTAAGGAAGGTCCCTGTCCAAGAAATTAGGCGTGAAAACCCATTAGAACAGCTTTGCACATGTGCCTATTAATTGTCATTCCCATTTTCTGGACACCTGACATGGGACTGAGTAGTTTAACTTAATGAACGTGCCAAACTCTCCGACTGCGGTTTAGACACAGAGCTGAGCAGCAAAGAGGCTGGGGGGAAAAGGAGATTTAATTGTCTCTGTGTTCACCTGATAATGAGTTTAAACATTTTTGTCTCTATTGCCCATGTTTAAAATTTCCGTGGTAAAGGTAAGTAACTTCTGAAAGCAGTTACTTTCACAGATCGGTGACTGTGAAACAGCTTTACTCACTTTCTGCTGCAGGGCTACAGAGGAGCCTGTGAGACAAAACCAGCTTTGTTTTAATCCAAGGTTTGAGTTGCGTCAGAGAATGACGGTCTGGTGCTGCAGTATGAGGAGAGTAACTGTATATAAAATAGGTGATTGTTCATTTGTGCCATCAGCCTGCCCAGGGCAGGAGCCAAACCCCCGTAGTTTGTAAAATCACAGTGTAACTGTGTAGGGAGAGGCCTGACCAGGAGCTGGTGGCAGTCTGTGACTGCCAAGTCCTTGTTTTTCATTTGTGTTATCGTCCCTTTGGCGATGTTATGCGAATGCGCTAACTGTGTAGAGCGGAGTCTGAGCTTGTCTCACACAGTTACAGTATTTATTAGAAAAGGCTGTTTTCTGGCCAGTATCTGCTGCTCACCTTCAGCCTCAGAGCTGTGTTTTTAATTTGTGTTGGGAACTTGAACCTGTGCCAAACCCCAGTCTGGATCCTATTCGAGGGCACGTCGACCTGAGCTAAAGGTTTCGGGTGGCTTGTGCTGAATACCGACAGCTTTGGAGTTACGAGGTCCTGACAGTCCTGGCTGTGGAATTGATTTGTCTCTGGCAGCGGTGGTCAGGAGCAGGTCTCTGGTTTGGTTCTGGTGTCAGCTTTGGCTGTTGGTGCAGCTGGTTTCAGTCTTCTAGCGATACTTGCAAAGCGTGGGGTGTGAGGAGAGAGGCCTCGCCCGGAGGAGTTTGTGCCATAGCCCTCGTAAGGGCTTGTGCTCGAGTGGGAAAGTGTGTATCTTGGCCAAACACTGGTGGTGTTCTCCATGGCCGTAAGGATAACTGCCACAGGCTGTACCACTGTACACGTAACAGCTGAGACTGCTGTCCTGTCCAGGAAAATCAATTGCAAGGTCTAGACATTTGACAAAGTACAAAACATGAGGTGTGTGACTTGGTTCACTGAATTCCATCTTATCCAGGCTCCACAGGGGCGTGGGGGGAGTTGTGGGCCAGCACAGGGGCGGCAGATTCCAGGTCGTGCTGTGCATGAGCAGCTGAAAACACCTCTGCCTTTACAGCCTGTTAGCCGGAGGCGTGGTGTGCTGCGATGTCCCTGGATGGGGGCACAGGATCCGTCCAGTGCTAAACTCCTCCCGGCACAGCTGCGCTGTGGCTTTCGCCCTGCTTTGCTGGACAGAGGAACGCCTGCGGCATCTGCAGCCCCCAGAACCCTGCTGCGGGGTGTCCCTGTCTCCCTGAAGTCCAAGTGCTG
The DNA here is from genome assembly GCF_000710305.1 of Buceros rhinoceros silvestris. Classification (NCBI taxonomy): domain Eukaryota; kingdom Metazoa; phylum Chordata; class Aves; order Bucerotiformes; family Bucerotidae; genus Buceros; species Buceros rhinoceros. The sequence goes on along the minus strand of NW_010400468.1, from coordinate 23,957 downwards.
CTGCGAGTCTCCCAGTTCCCTGGTACTGCAGGGTGGCTGCTGGGTGCTCGGTTCTCCTCTCTATGGTATGGAGAGGAATGGAATTGATTTTTCTTCTTTTTTTCTTTTCCCCCCTCTACCTTCCTTTCTCCCTGACTATGGTTTAGGTCAAGTGGAATACTTCTGCAGCTCTGAGCAGCAGGATTCTGCCAGGAATCTGTTTGTTCATCTGTTTGTTCTGGTGGGCCATCTGCGTGGACACTGCAATGGCTGCTGGTTTCGAAGTCGCACAGTGTGTCTCACAGACCCCAGCACTGGGTCACCCGGTAGGTTTTTCTGTCAATGATCTTATGTGCCTTTGAAAGCAGTTGTTAAGTGTTACACGCTTCTGACTATACTTATTATAATTCTTTCTTTACCTTTCAAGCATCATCTTAATGCCTGACAGGCTCCCAGTGTTGGGAACAATGGTTTTGGATGGTCGACCGAACTTGAAAGACACATATGCCTCCTTGTACTCCTCAGCGATGGAAGACTTGGAGGCAGATTTTGATTCAGGACTGGAGGAAGATGAACTGAAACAGGAGGCTGCTCCTGAGGATTCCACGATCTTTGTAGCTTTCCAAGGAAATATAGGTGACAGAGACTTTGAGCAGAAGCTAGATGTCATACTGGAGAATGTGCCTGGCCTTTTACACATGGGTAATGTACCTCCCTGTGTTCTTCAACTGTCCTTTGTTTATCTGTTTTTTTATTATATTTATGATATTTATTTATGTAGTCGGGGTGCTTGTACAAAAAACCCCTCAGATTATATTGGTTTCAACTTACTTATTTTGTAGTAAGATTTGTTGGGGTTATTCTTAGTGAATTTGGGAGCTGCTTTTCTCAGAGACACAGAGTACAAGTTTCTGCAGTTGTTCATTCTTCAAAACTGATCTAATTAGTGAGTTGGTTTATTCTTATTCAGTTCCATGTTTCACTGGCTTCCTTTCCCTTTCATTTCCCCCCATTACACAGTGCTGTGTTATATGACAGTGAAAACAGGTTTGTCCATGCAGGAGGTGTTTTCGTTACCAAAACCCTGCAGTTTGGACCACAGCGGGTCATCTGAGAGCAGGTTCACTCTTGAGTCAGTTCAGGACGTTACTGCCCCTTTGCTGCATTGAGCCACACCACTGGATTTGTATTGTGGGGGTGGGGGGATGGGGGGTGGGATGGAATGGGGATGTGGAGTGCCCTCCCGTACCCCTGTGTGCCCACCGTGGTCTGGGGACAGAGGTGTAGCTAGTGAGTGGTAACAGACTTCCAGGACAAAACCCTCTTTTCCAGCCCATCAGATGTGGAGAAAGGTCTGTCCGTGGTCGTCTTTGCAAAGGGCCTCACGATGATTCCACAGAGCCGCCGGGTTCTGCAGTCTCGCTGGTACCAGTGCAGCCTGTCTCAGCAGACAGCCTTCCCTTGGGAAGGGTCACTGTGCCTGGATCGATCCCTCCCCAGCACCGGTTTCCCGGTATGCCCCTCATCTGGAGTTACTGGAACACTCAGGTTAAGAGCCTGATTTCTTGCCATCAGTGCAGTCTGCTGCAGGAAGAGGGAAGACCAGGCAGGCTGCCTGACCAGTGGTGGCAGGAGCACAGAACCAGAAGAGCTCTGGGGACTGGGACCACCACAGCAGCGCTGATCTGGCATGGCATGGTGTCCCGTAACTGCAGTCTAGAAGCCACGTTGCTGCCCACGTTCTCTCTCTCTCTCCCTCTTTCTGCTGTCTGTGAGCAAGCTTTTCCTGATGACAACAGGCCGCTGTCCCACCCGCTGCTCTTCCATCACGTGGGCTTTTGAAATCTCACTGTGCAGCATGAAATCTGCCTGTCTCCGTCAGGCAGTCTCTGTGTTTGAACAAACTGATTTTCTAGATGAGGTCTTAAAATGTTTGTTGCATGGTTTATTTTTTCGACAGTGTAAAATACCTTTTCAGAAAAACATCCCGTGACTTCTGAGTAACTGAACTGAATTTCTTTGTCACTTGGTTCTTTTCCTTTTGTTTTGTCCAGTTGTGTTCTGTGGGGTCTGGCATCAGCTCTTGGGGTCCTTGCCATTACGTTCTTCATCAGGGAGATGAAGAAGCTCGGATAAGACAAAAATGCTATCAGAAGTACAGCTGGTTTGAGCTGTATCTTACAAACAGTTGGAAGCAGAGATAGTTACTGGTGTAAAGGGAAATGTGTTCATACGGTAGATGAATTGCACAGTATATGAAGGGGAACAATTCAAACTACAGCTGTATGGAGGCGCCTTTGTTACATGGAGGCATCTGCATGCTGGGTTTGTTATCAATATTAATGGCAGGATTTCTAAAGATGAATCAGATTCCAGCAAAAAGCAAATTTTAAAAACCAGTGTCAAATTCATTTGAGAATTCCACGTGTGACAGGTTATTTAAACTGGTTCATAGCAAATTAGTATATTTGGAATCACCATCATCATCATCATGGCTTGGCTTTGTGAACGAAGATCTGGGAAGGGCTTTTCCCATGCTCACTGCAAGCGATGCGTGCACCCTTCGGGGCTGCGCGGTGGATTGTTTAGGTGAGGCGCAGCGTGCGCAGAACTGGCTCCACCCTTTACACCTGAGGTTCATCTGCCAGGACCTGGCGAGCTTGGACGGTGACAGCGAAGTCCTCGGGTCGTAGGTTTGGTTAGAGTGTCCTTCCCTTAGATGATGGATGATCCTTACAAGGCTAAACGAGCTCCATCTGCCCGGGTTTAGAGTCAGAGCTGTCCTTCTCCTAGGATGGTGCCCGAAGGCTGGTGAGCCCATCCTGCCCGTGGACACACTGTGTCTGACCCTTCAGCTGAGACCTGTCTGGCCTGGGAGACCCCACCGGAGGCACATGCCACCACCAGCACAGCTCTCAACCTCACAAGGGCACGCAAGCTCCTTCCCCACGGCAAGGGGGTGCTCGTGATGTGAGGTTAGTAAATAGCATTGGTATAGGCTTAGCAGATGCAGTGTCTGAGAAAGGAGAAGCTCGGGCAATAATATCTAGAAATACCGAAGCTGATAGTGCGATTTTTGTGTGGAAAATATCGGCACATTTGTAACAGTAAAGAGGGGAATGTTCGCAGAAGGAGCAACCTCCACAGAAGGAGGTATTAAAACTACGCCTGTCATGTTTGCAGCCGTTTTACAGGTAGGAGGAGGATGAATTTAATAACACCATGACTGTAGCAGCAGAAGGGACTTGGTGAATTAGGTGAAGAAATGAGATTCCAGAACAGGAGTGAGTTACTGGCATTCTGAAATGACACGCTCTTCGAATGGAACACGCCAAGGGTCTCAGTGGAAGGACTGGCTGGGTAACGTTTGGGCCAGCACTTCCTGCGCTCACAGGGACTTCCTTTTCAGGAAGCTGGAAACTGGGAGCTTATAAACCTGTATTGGGAACAAATTTTTCATTATCCTTACATGCATTTTGTAGCAATAATTTTGTTAGGTGCCACTTCAGGTAGAAATCCGTCCAGGGTGACTGACCTACCGTTCTGCTAATTCCCACCTGATACTTTTAAAACAACTACCTAGAAACACTCATATGTAGAGCAGGTTGACAGAAAACCTGCAACTCAATAATTTGCATGTCTTTTAAGACACTGCTTTTTTTGCAGTGAATTGAACGTACCTTTTCAGAAAAACTAAACAATGTGGTAGAGGTTTATGAAATCCTGCTAGGATCACTGGCACTGGTCTAACAAAAGAAATGGTTTCATGAGCATTTGTAGAGCAAATACTTCAAGAATAAGTTTCATTCTTGCAGTCAGTGTTTCCACACACCCGTCTGGTTCACTAACAGATTTGCTAAATCTCTTTTATTAGATAATCTCATCTTCCCGAAGTTTATCCACAGAACGGTTCAATTTGTGAGTCGTGTTCTGCAGTGCTTTTGTTGGCTGTTGTGGTGGTTATCACTCGGGTGGTTTTTATGTTGCTGCTTTCTGGAGGATGCCGGCAGAGGTTTGGCAGTGCTGGTTACTCTGCGCCTGTGCTGGAGGAATCTCCTATGCCTGAGACTGACCGCTCAGGATCTTAAAAGCCAGATCAGTTTCTTCAGTTGTGGGGTTTTTTTACCAAGTTGTATCATCATACATGTTTGAAAACTGCCTTTGCGCTGACTTGGACTGTTTTTCTTTTAAGAATCCAACCAGCTGAAACTGCAGAAGATAGAGCCATGGAACAGTGTCCGCGTCACCTTCAACATACCCCGCGAGGCTGCTGAGCGGCTGCGAATTCTGGCTCAGAATAATAACCAACAGCTTCGTGACCTGGGAATTCTCTCTGTTCAAATTGAAGGTATTTGCACCCAACTGGCTTCCAAAGGCATTAAGCAAAGATTTAAGTTTCCTCAGGGAGTTATTTTTGTGTACTGGTTAATCTGCAAAACTTTTGAATAAGTGATGTGGAGAATGACTTCAGAGAAACGGTTGCTCAAGGCTCTCATTCTTTCAGGAATAGGTTTAATCGCAGAAAGGGTGGCTGAAAATCCTCTGAGCATCAGGAGACCTCCTGGAACATGGGTTTGACTGTTAGCTAGCAAAATGTGTCTTCTTTTTCCCCTAATTGTTTCATATGAAGCTTTCTTAAAAACAAATTTTCAGTGGATTTCACAACGAAAATGTCCATCTGGACCTCAGGATGAAACCAAGAGCATTTAATGCCTGTCGTGGTGGGTTTTTTCTTAAAACTGAAATCCAGAAGCTGAGCGTAGGATATAACTGTCGTTCTGAAGTTAAGGGCAGCATAGGTGAAATTTGTTCTTCCTTCCTTGACGTCTTTTAACTGTTGATTTGAAAATGCCTGTGCGGAGCTTTGCCATGCGTCACTCGGTTCACCCAGACTGTGCATTACTTTTAGGGGAAGGTGCCATCAATTTAGCATTGGCTCAGAACAGGAGCCAGGATGTCCGGATCAACGGGCCCCTGGGAGCGAACAACGCAGTGCGAATGGAGACAGGGTTTCCCATGCAAGGGGGACAAGGTAAATGCCTTTGGCTTTGATTTGTTTAGCTTTAGATGCTTTGAAATTTGTTACTAAGCTTGACGTAAAGTGTCCCTGATGATAGCAGTCATCGTCAGCAGAGTTACAGCAGCCGTTTTAACCACACCGCGTCTCCTGGCGTGTAAACCATGGAGCTGACTGCGGTTTGTCCACAAGCATCAGAGTGATCTGGGTGGGGCAGGATGGATGGTCTGCCTGGGGGTTTTTTGAGGGTTGGGTGATTTGGGGTTTTGTTTTGTGTGTTTGTGGGGTTTTTTTTACATCAAGACTTTTAAACAAATGAGTTGAGTGTGGTATAGTGAGTTTACTCTGAAACGTGCACAAATCATCATCATGGTTATCTGTTTAGGAAAAGGAGCATAAGCCTTTATCCAGTGTACAAAAATAAACTGGTTTAGATTAAATCCATTTCAACTGTGGGAAGGACAGGGCGTTGAGGTTGTTAGTCTCTCTTTATTTTCTGATAAACTTTTGAGATCTGATCATAGAGAATTAATTTTTGTGGAGACGTGTGGTTTTATTAAACTCTAATTTTAGAGCATTGTATATACAAAATCTGCAAAAGTCAGATTTTATGAAGAGCAAAAAGAAAGCTACTCTGTAATTTGTTTTAATAGCTGAATCGTAAGGTAAAATAAACTAATTAGTAAATGGGATTTAAAGCCATTTAAACTGGGAGCATTTTTCATCAGAGTTAATCTGAGATGTGTTCGTGGCTGTCAATGAGAAGGGACGGAAAGAACATTTCGCCTCTGCAGAAGCCTGATTAAAGAGCAGTTAAATCATTGTGCTTGGCAAGGAATGTAGAACAGCTCGGGAAAGGTTTGCTTTGGAAGCGGCTGCTCTCCTCTTCACCGATGGGCAGGAGCTTCACTGCCTGCCTGCAGGTCACTGGGGTAAATAGAACAGCGATAGAACCGACAGGCCAGCACACAACCCGTGGCGGCAAACAGCAGCCCGTGGACGTGGGACACTGAAGGTTTTCCCTCTTACTCGGTTACTTGCTAGTCCATCCGTTACTTTCTAGTACCAGGCTTTGCAAATCCCTCAGTGCATGTACAGCTTCAATACAGTCTGGTCAGTCAGTGACCTTAGTGGCATGTCAGGCTCAAATAATTCAGGAGTTGGTAGCGTTCCCTTCCACAACCTTCTACACAGAGGTTTGGTGCTAAAGGAAAAGCTTCAGCATGATCTTACCGTGTTTGTTTTATAGCAGGGAATCTGAGTTTTCAACAGAGATATGTCCTCAGGTTATTACAGACAAACCATTCTAACAGTCTAAAGAAACGTTGATTAACAAATATCTTTTTCTTGTAAAAAAAAAGAAAAAAGAACTCCGAAGTTGTTCTTCATGTAGAAAATGCAAGACTTGATAATTTTTATTTTTGTTTTTAAAGGTTTAATAAGAATGAGCAATGCTGCAGCTGTCATGATGTCCCAGAGTGGAACTGTGCCCTCCTCTATGGTGGCAAGTGGTGCTAGTGCTGAGCTGCAGCCAAGAACACCTCGGCCCTCCTCACAGCCAGGTGGTAATTGAGTCACAGTACTGACCTGAAAATATGTTGAGTTTTTCTGCTTCAGAACACAGGCTTGAGTGTGGGCTCCTGCGAGCACTCCGGAACTGGCCTGGGGTGTTTCCCCTGCCCACTCCAGGAGTCACTCTTCGTGTGGAACCCTCCCTGCCCCAATGATGTGGGTGCCACCAGCTCGCTCGGTGTTTCGTGGCAGTGTGCTGAGCAGTGGCAGTGGTGGTTTTGCAGTAGAACTGTAGCGACTGAGCTTTTTGTTCAGACACAGGGAAGAGGAGGGTTGGTTGAATGAGGCTGATGTCTCCAGTAGGAAGCAACGCACCAGACTGCGCGCACGTGCTGTTCAGGCGGGGCAGATAGGCTGGAAGTGTGACTGTTTAGGATTTATTCTTCACAATTCTGCCAGTACAAGTCACTTGCATTTGGGGACAACAGAAAGAGAAGAGGTTATTACTTGTCCCTCCATAAAATAGTGGCAGTACTCTCCAGTTTCAGTAGATCTCTGCAGCATTTACTTACAGACAGCATTTTTCATAAGTGTTTTAAATATTCTGGGAATATTAGTTTATGATACTACCTTAACTCCTCATTAATGCCACTTTTTTAATGGTAGGAATAATAACCCCAGCAAAGGGGTTGTATGTACAAACCGGGAGACGAGAGGCCTGAAAGCAGCGTGCAGTTTTGGGCACCTCAATCTATGAAGGACGTCAAACTATTCGAGTGCGTCCAGAGGAGGGTGACCAAGATGGTGAAAGGTCTCGAGGGCAAGACTTACGAGGAGCGGCTGAGGTCACTTGGCTTGTTCAGCTTGGAGAAGAGAAGGCTGAGGGGTGCCCTCATCGCAGTCTACACCTTCCTCAAGGGGGGCAGCGGAGGGGGAGTTGCTGATCTCCTCTCTCTGGTGACCAGCGATAGGACACGAGGAAATGGAATGAAGCTGCGTCAGGGGAAGTTCAGATGGGACGTTAGGAAAAGGCTCTTCACTGAGAGGGTGGTCAGTCCCTGGGTCAGGCTCCCCAGGGAAGCAGTCACAGCACCAAGCCTGGCAGAGAGCAAGGAGCAGGCAGTTCGACTTGTCCCTTCTAACCTGAGATGCTCTGATTCTGAGGGTGTAGAAAGCGAGCATTAGTCTGTAGCAACGGGCACTTTGGAGCTTGTTCTTTGCTTCGTTATAGAGGTTACAAATTGGTAAGGCTTGGCTTCTCAAGGTTCCCAGATTTTTTGAAAACTTTCAGAGCATTTTCTGTTCTGTCTGTTGGAGAAATTAAAACACCAGAGCATAAATTGTTATGCAGAGGAAGCAAATGCAAGCGATTTACCGTCTCTTGTTTTGGGGTGGGCTTTGTCTACAGCAGGCTATTTTTTTTTTTTTTTTTTTTTTTTTTTTTTTTTTTTCTTTTTTAATTGACAAAAGGGCCCCCC
>NW_010400468.1:12732-15928 GCF_000710305.1 Buceros rhinoceros silvestris | reverse complement strand
TTTTTTTTTTTTTTTTTTTTTTTTACTTTTCTTTGCCATTTTAATAGATGCAATGGACCCGCTTTTATCTGGGCTAAATATCCAGCAACAAAATCATCCGTCTGGATCCTTGGCTCCCCAGCTCCACTCAATGCAGTCAGTTCCTGTAAACAGGCAGATGAACTCAGCCAACTTTCAGCAGCTACAGCAGCAGACGCAGCTGCAGACACGTCCTCCCCAGCCACATCAGCAGCCACAGCAGGGCATTCGACCTTCATTTACTTCACCAGCACAGGTTCCAGTTCCCCCTGGCTGGAACCAGCTTCCTTCTGGAGCACTTCAGCCTCCTCCAACCCAGGGAGCATTGGGTACGTTGACAGTAAACCAGGGCTGGAAAAAGGCCCCGTTGCCTGGACAAATGCAGCAGCAACTTCAAGCAAGACCATCTCTAGCAACAGTCCAAACTCCTACTCACCCTCCGCCTCCATATCCTTTTGGAAGCCAGCAAGCTTCCCAGGCACACTCAAACTTTCCCCAGATGAGCAATCCTGGCCAGTTTACTGCTCCTCAAATGAAAAGCCTTCAGGGAGGGCCCTCACGGGTTCCTACGCCACTACAACAACCCCACCTGACCAACAAGTCTCCTGCTTCCTCTCCCTCCTCCTTCCAGCAGGGATCTCCTGCATCATCTCCTACAGTTAACCAGACGCAGCAGCAGATGGGACCAAGGCCCCCCCAGAGCAGCACTCTTCCCCAGGGATTCCAGCAGCCCGTCAGCTCTCCGAGCCGCAATCCCATGGTGCAGCAGGGGAACGTACCCCCCAACTTCATGGTGATGCAGCAGCAAAACCAAGGTCCACAAGGTTTACACCCTGGTTTAGGAGGTAGGAACTACTGAGACCTTCTTTTATTTTAAAAAGGAAACATAAAATGTCTAGAACTGATGTAGCCGTTAGTTTTGAAAAGATCCTTTAGGCAGAATAAAGGCATAGACTGAGTGTAAAGTGGGTGCGGGTGAACCAGCAGCAGCATCACTTCCTTCCTGCGACCTGACTCTGTCCCGCACTGTCTCCTGGTAACCTAAGGGTAGACTCTAGGCCAGTGCAGAAAGAAATTGCTGGGTGCTGTTGCTGGGTACGGCTGCCAGTGCTCCTCTTGACAATTCTTCTGTCGCATTTAAGCAAGTTCAGGGTATTCAGAGGTGGGGGAGGGGTTTGGAGATTGGTTTGAGGTTGTTCTTTTTTGGGGGGAGGGGGGGTGTATTTTTTTTGAGAAAGAGAGAGTGTAGTAAGAACAAATGAACATTTTCCTTCTCTCTTGAGCTTCCTCTGACACCATTTAAATTTTTTACTACAGAAGTGAGGCATTGTTTTGCATCTTCCTTTCTAAGTGGTGGCTGTCTCTTCCTGATGCTGTCTTTATTGGTCATCAGTACCTGCCCACATAAAGGAGGAAAGAGCTGTTATTGCCACGTCATGCTGTGGTACTCCCTGTCCTGAAATGAAGAGGTCAAGGGGTGGTTTGAGTTCCCCTTGGCTATGTTGTTGTTAGTTTTCTCCTCAGAGCTCCACACTCACATTACTACTCCTAGAATTCTTCTCTAACTGTGAAAGAATTTCATTTGTCAATCCCACGATCTCTTTTGTGACCTTGGTGGTTTTTTCCTCTGTGAGCCTTTTGTAGTTCTGTGCCGGAACGCTCTGAGTTCTCTTGAGTGGCTGCTCTCGGGTACCTATACACAAGCTCTTGCTTAAGCCTTTGGAATGTTTTCTTTCTGTGCTTACAAAGTCTGAGCCCTATTTGTTGTCCAGCTACACACACACACGTACATAGTCTAGTTTCTTGCATTCTCACTGTGTGCCTCTGAAACTTGTCCAGAAGCTGTAAGAAATACCCGTTTCTTGGTCTGCTGCTCCGAACAAGCTTTGGGTTTTCACTGCTTGTATCATGGATCTTATCAGAATTCAGATGAATTTGATTCTGCATAATTGTCTCAGTTTCAAGGTTCTCCTTGTCCAGACTGTTCAGGGTCTGCCAGTGCTCTATGCTTGTTATATCTTACCTCGTTCCCATCTAGAAGCCGTTATTTATTGTTTATTATAATCGCCTTTTCCTACAGCTTCGCCTCACTGTCCCCATCAGGAATCATTTCCTCTAGGCAGCATAGCCATGACCTCTAGACAGCATAACCTCCGTACTCTCCTTCCTTGCGAAGTAAACCTGCTTGGGGTTGGAAATGGCACCCACATCAACTACCCAAACGCGTTGGGTGGCCTCGCTGTATCCTTGTTGCTGGAATCAGCAGCCACGTGGGGAGCCGTAGCCCAGCTGAGTGGGAGAGCCAGGCTTCCCCGCGGCTCAGCAAAGCTGTGTGGCTTCCACTTGCTGAGCATTTTGCCTGGCTTCTGTGCATGCTGATTTCTTGCTGCAATTTACGTGTTAATTAAGTTGTAATTATAGATCTTTCCCTCTTTAAGCCATCTTGCATTATGATAACTAAGTTGCAATGACAGATTTTTCAATTCTGAAGCCATGTTGCAGTTAAAGGTCTGGTATAAATTAATACATTCGAATCCTTTCCATTCCACCTAGTTAATTTAGCAAATCAAAATTTATATTGGATTTGGACTAGGCTAAGTTAATGCTTCTTTTTTCCCAGTTCAGGCATTCCTACATAAAAATCTTTCCTGAAAGTTCAGCAGAGCTAAAGCTGGAGTCCAGTCACATGATGTTTCAAGAAGCGTATGTTCCCTATTTGCAGATGTGTCTTGTTTGACCTATAAACTTGACCATCTTGAAATATTAATTACAAACCTGAGAGCAGATTAATTAAGACAGGCAATAGAATTAAGTGCACAGGAGAGCTGTAGCTGTAGCGGGAACCAAAGTCAAATTCTGACTGTGGGTCGTGGCTCAGAAATCCTGAATTTTCAAAAAGTCAGTTGTAGACTTTTTGCATTCTCTGTGGGGTAAGTTTTGTACTTAGACTTTGAACTGAGTCATAGTAGCTTGTGAGGCAGAACTATTGCCCAGCTAAGAACTATGAATATCTTCAGTGGGTTTCGTAGGTTGGCAAAAACCACGGTCTGCCTAAATCAGTAGTGTGGCAGTGCAGACTCGAAGCTGTTCTTCCCACCATGCTCCCATTACAGAGGTTCTCTTTTTTTCTCCCTGTTTCTGTATTTACTAATAAGAAAATTCTCATGCTCAGGAATGC
>NW_010400468.1:9063-12681 GCF_000710305.1 Buceros rhinoceros silvestris | reverse complement strand
AAGAATAAAATTCTCATGCTCAGGAATGCCCAAGCGCCTCCCCCCGGGGTTCCCAGCAGGCCAGACTAACCAGAGCTTCATGCAAGGGCAGGTGCCTTCCACAGCTCCAGGAGCAGCAGGGAGCAGCGGAGCGCCGCAGCTGCCAGCCAGCCAGAACGTGCAGCACACAGGTCAGTGGGGAGAGGGGCTTCCTCAGGGGATTTTGTGGAAGACGGTGCCTTTGCTTGAGTAACAGATTCCAAAGCATTCATCTCCGGTTGCTACCAGGGCATTGCCAGCTGGGGCTGCAGGGGCGTGCTGGGTGTAGCACTAAAGGAGGAAGAGGAAAGCAGGAGGCTGCTCATGTTTTTCAAACTGCCCGGTGTTTATTGATTAGGACTGGTGCTACAACACAGAAGCGTCTGCTCAGAAGTTGAGTGGAAGTAGCACTGAAATTTGGAGGCTGGGGCTAACATAGAATGCAAAAGGAACCTTGTCCAGAAAAAAAAAATAGAGCAAGTTATTGTTGTAGAAGCAGAACAACAAAATCATCTTGTTCTGCTTTGAAAAGGTTATTTATTAGTGCCTTGGAAAGCTTTGGAAATCTGTGTACAGTCAGTCCTGTTTAGTTCATAAATGTCCCTATTTAACAATTTGATTATTAGTCTCTTGTCTGGATTATGGATACCCCAATAATGTCATTTCATCAGTACTTCATGTGGGTTGGTTTTTTTGCTTTTTTTTTTTTGTTTAGCCCATTATAAAATCACCTCAAGGTGTGAAGCTTGTTTTGGTTAGGAATTATTCTCTTGAGTTAGGGGATATGAGGGAAGATTTTCAAAGTTATGTACAGATAACAACTGAAATGAAGTTCCTGTTATATCTTCTGCTGGACATGGGAAGCACCAGTCTAAGTGTTTGGTTTGAGCAGTATGATGTTCTGTCCTGACAACTAACCGGTATCAACCATTGCGTCACAGGACCGCAAACAGTCAGATACTCCAGTTCCCTGGAGAAGGGAGGAAAGCAATTCTGGAGTATCTACTCAACATCAGAACTTGTGAGAACTGTTATACCACTCCCATCAGTTTCTTACTGGCAATTTTTTGTTTTTAAGGTGGCCAAGGATCTGGACCTCCTCAAAATCAAATGCAAGCACCACATGGCCCACCAAATATGATGCAGACCAATCTAATGGGACTTCATGGAAACATGAACAACCAGCAGGCTGGTGCTAGCGGGGTGCCACAAGTTAACATGGGCAACATACAGGGACAGCCTCAGCAAGGACCACAGTCTCAGCTCATGGGAATGCATCAGCAAATCGTGTCCTCTCAAGGGCAGATGGTAAACATTCAGGCTCAGGGATCGCTGAACCCTCAAAACCAGATGATACTTTCTCGAACTCAGCTCATGCCGCAAGGCCAAATGATGGTGGCACCACAAAACCAAAATCTTGGTCCTTCTCCCCAAAGGATGACCCCACCCAAACAGATGATTCCCCAGCAGGGACAGCAGATGATGTCTACACACAACCAGATGATGGGACCTCAGGGCCAGGTCATGTTGCAGCAAAACTCGATGATGGAACAGATGATGAACACTCAGATGCAAGGAAATAAGCAGCCTTTTAGTACTCAAAACCAGTCCAATGTTATGACGGGGCCAGCTCAACTGATGAGGGGACCAACCCCAAACATGCAAGGAAACATGGTGCAGTTCACTGGGCAGATGATGGCACAGCAAGGCCCCGTGAATGGTAACCCTTCTCAGGTTATGGGGATTCAAGGGCAAGTGTTAAGACCCACTGGGCCTGGTCCTCACATATCTCAGCAGCTTGGGGATACTGCTACTACAACAAGTAGTGATGTGAACTTGACGCAGATGCTACCTGATGTTCCTGTGCAGCAGCCAAACATGGTGCCTTCTCACATGCAGCCAATGCAAGGAAACAGCAGTGCTTCAGGGAGTCATTTCTCTGGCCACGGGCTGCCTTTCAATACAGGGTTTAGTGGGACGCCGAACGGGAATCAGATTTCCTGCGGGCAGAATGCTGTTTTCCCCGTCAATAAAGATGTTACGCTCACAAGCCCGCTCTTGGTTAACCTTCTACAAAGCGATATATCAGCAGGACACTTTGGTGTGAACAACAAACAAAATAACCAGAATGCCAACAAGCCCAAGAAGAAGAAGCCTCCAAGGAAGAAGAAAAATAATCAACAACTAGAACAAGCAACGTAGGTTTAATATTACATTGTTTTTGTAAGGGGCATAGGGAGGCTCCACAGGCAACTTGTCAATATTTTCTCAGCAAGTACAGGGTGAGAAAGGACCCGTATTATTTCATATTCTAGCAATTTCTGTCAAGACTTAAATGATAACCCACTGGCAAGTCTGCAACTGGAGGTTCATTCAAGATTAAAAAAAACCAACTTGCAAACAAATCCCAGCTCAGTTATAAACCCATTGTAACAGCAGCGTTCCTTACATTTACGGGGTAAAGGAAGCGTAGAATGTGGCACATGGTGCCCCAGCCCTCGGAAGAGGAGGCTGCTACCTTTTTTGAGCAGTCTGACAGCCACGATCTTAGGTCTGGAAGTACCTTCAGAAGAATTAGAAGCCTCCATATCACATGTGTGGTAGAGATTTTTGGGGGTTGTTTCCTGAGTTGTGGGTACACCCTGACATGTTTCTGCCTGGAGCTGGCTCGGCTTCTCTTGTAGTTGAAGCTGCAGCTAGAATTTAGAGGGAGGAATCTGGTGCTTTCTGGGAATGAGGATAACAAGCCCAAGCAGTGCTGGTCTTCCAGGCCTAGGGGAGATTCGGAAGGAAAACCCCACAACTCTTGAGAGGGAAGAGGCAAACGGGTAATACTGAGAGATAATGAATGAATGCACCTGATTAGTGGAAATGGGAGATGGCTGGAGCTCTTCGTTCCTCTTCAGCCAGCGTATTCGTCACTGGGCAGCTGTCCAGTAACCTTCCGCTGCTGGCAGTCTACTGGTACCGGCACAGCGGGGAGAGGGCTGCTGCCGAACCAGAGTTCAGCTAACCGGTAACTAGATTTGCTGAATCTAGTTATTCTGAAGCTGCAGATGAGCGGCGGGGCACTGACAGGAATCCACCCGATGGAACATCTGGGGATTGTTTTCAGTTTGCTTTAGGGCAAAATACAGTCGTAGGGTTCTAATTTTAGAGAATTGACACAGGAATATCCAAATTGCAAAGGTAAATTCTTAAAACCGAGCAGAGAAGGTCACAATGGCACATGAAGCCACTGATGCGGCTCTGGTTCCAGCAGCCCCTCTCCTTTGAATGCTCATCCTGCTGTCACCCGGAGTTTACGCTGCCCTTTCCAGAGACAGATGTCCGCCTGAGTGCAGCCAAGTACTAAGCAACAGTTTGATAGTTTATTTTTTCCCTTGGTTGTTCTATGCTTATCCCCAACCTGCATTTTCTGCACAATATCAAGATTCCTTCGTGAAGGTGAAATTAATTTTCTCACGGACATTTTAGTCGTGGACTGAAACGGCTCGCGTCATCAATAGCAAGTGATCTTTTTTGGCAATTGTTAATTGGCTTAACTAGTACTAAAATAAAGTGCAGGAGCCCTTACATGCATTTTACAGGTGCAGGAAT
>NW_010400468.1:4801-8970 GCF_000710305.1 Buceros rhinoceros silvestris | reverse complement strand
TGTGTAGCAAAGGTAAAGCAAAGCATGCTAATTTAACGGGCCTTGAAAAGAGCCTGTCAGATACCTGCTGCGTAATTATATATGGTGATGGTATGGCCTGTCAGCTCAACGCTGCTGCAAAAGGGGCCGCGTGGTTTCCGATGGAGATGACGATCTCCTGGTTAAAGTAACTGGGGTAGAACTGAGTGGCCGGCATGCGGATAGACTGTGGCATCGGGGGGACTCAGAAGCCCTGACTGAGACACCAGCTCCTCGTCTTTGCAGAGCCTAAGCTCGTTACCACGTCAGCCTCTGAAAGGTGCAGAACAGGGCTCCTCATGCTGGGCGGGCGCCGACAGCCACAGCCCGTCCTGCCATGGGGAGCAGCACCTGTAGGGACAGCCGTAGTGACAATGGGCTGGGCTTTGTCGCTTTGATAGTCTGGCTGTGTGGAAGGGAGGTATAGGAGGACCCGGAGGGGTCTTCGTTTGTCATTCCAGAAATTTTAAATGCAAGTAATTTGGCAAGGCCGGGTTGTAACGGTGTACTGCACAGGGTAGTGTCGCGTGGCTGAGTTGTACAGAATAGTAGCAGCTTAACAGTAGAATGTGCCTCTTCCTGCGTTTGACCCATCTGATCCTGCAGAGAGTCTCAAATAAATAGCAAGCAGATACTTTCCTGGTTGTGGTTCACGTTCAGAGTTACCCAGATGTCCTCCAAACCATAACAATGCCTTATTTTCCTTTGTATCAAAATCATCCATGTGCCATCGCTGCTACGCCGCAGCAGTTTGTGTAGTGCCGGTGGGCACGGCCCATCATCTGCAGCAAAGGAAAACCTCGTGTCACTGTTAGTCATTCAACGTTGAGGGGTTTTCCCCAAATCAGGGACTAAAATGGCCTTGTATTTCTAGGTAGGAAAGATCTGGTGCTATGTGGAAAAAGTTTCTAATAAAATACCAGTAACCACGACTGCAGTGAGCTGTCTTGCCGTGGAAATGATCAAGGGTTCTGAGGGAGCAGGCAGGCTGGCACTCTGCTCTGAAAAGAAAATCCGTTAATCACTACAGAAAAGCCTCGTCAGGATTTCGTTCCCAGTGGTCTTACTGATGATCACCAGCTTCAGCGTGGCCTGGGAGTATCAATAACTGGATTTATAAAGCTCTCCTCTGCCCTTACAAAGCCCCACAAGACTATTGGTTTCTTAAAGAGTTTTTGCAATAAAAGAAGCCCAAATTCCAGCTTTTCTATTGAGCTATGACAATGCAGAAGAACTCCTCGGTCTTAAATAAGGCTTTTAACCAGGTTTGGGTGTATGTAGCAGAGGAAATGCCGCTTTGTACTTACTCTATCAGTTGAATCTTCAGTGGCCGTTCTCTTGCCGCGGCTGCCTGCAGAATGTTCTTTCGGCACCTGATAGGGGTCAGCATTTTGTTTCCTAATGGGCCACGTATGAATCAGTCCTCGCAGGAGCATTGAAGGGATCTGTCCTCAGACAGGATTTTGAGACCCTTCTCCAGCCAAAGCAGGGTGACTGCAGTGAGAGCCGGCTGTAACACCGTCCTGCTTGCCTCGTGCTCAGCCTCCCCAGCATCGTTACAAGCTCAGCAACTCTCTGTCTTGGAACTGCTGATTTTTAAAATCAGGCTTGCATCAGAAGTAAATAGGGGGCTTGTTATCTCACCTGCTTCTCTGCCATTCTTCCTCCAGAATTTCAGAATTCAGAGCAGCAAACCTTGTGTGGAAATGCAGCTCCTTTGATAAACACACTGAAAATTATTCTTTTTTTTTCCCTCCTTAGAAATCAGTTCTGAGAGATAATACTCTAGTAGCAAGAGTACTGTTAGTACCAGTAATACGGTTTGCAGGCTGGGCCAGACTGGAACGTAACTAGGGTAAGTGAGCTATTGAAAGAGTTTACCCAGCCGAGTCTGAAAGAGTTTTAAGGGTTTGCTTAACTGAGCAACTCAGCATTGGAATGAAAACCAAGGCATTTTGGACAAGTAGGTTGGTTAGAAGTGATTGTGACTGTTCTCTGAACCCGAAAGCTGTAGGTAATGGGATGTAAACTGGGGAAAAAGGTGCTAGATGAAATGTGATTGGAGATGATTCTACTAAATACCTGCATGAACACACGGTTGTTTACGGTGCCCCTGTGCACCGACCATGAACGTGGGGTGTCCTGGCAGAACAGAACTCGCCCACTCGGTAACTCCCCGCTGGCGCTGGGAGTGGCTGTCCCCAGCGTGAGGTGTGGTGGCAAAGGGGATGTGCAGAGGGTGAACAGCGCTGCAGGACAGGGAGGGTTTTCTCAAGCAGGTTCAGAGACCACGAAACCGTGAGTCTGGCAGCGACGTTCCCCTGCACACATGGGCGGAGAAACCCTCGAAGCACCAGACCGTGCCTTGCTGTAAAGGCAGTGGCCGGCAGGGCTGACCACAGGTTCTGCTTGCACCTGTGCTGCAGTTTTATTTTTGCACACCTTATTTCAGCATCTGCAGCCCTTCGGGGTTTTATTGTTGTTGGGTTGTCGGTTTGGTTTTTTCCTTCTGGAGTTCTCTCTCCACTCTGGCCAGGGGTTTTGTATCTGGAGGTGGTGCCTGAGAGTGCAGCGGGTTGGGTGCAGCTGAATGGAGCAAAGTGTTCACTTATGACAATCCATTCTGTACCTGGTCTTCTTTGACATCCAGAGCAATAGGAAAGAAGAACAAATATGGAATATCTGTCCCTCTCACACAAACTTCTCATCCTGCTTGTAACTGGTATTCAGAATTTGGGGGGGTTGATGAGGGGTGGTTGCTCTGTATTCCCAGTGAATTTCAGCTGCATTCAAAATTCAGGTTAGTTTAAATTTTCCAACAGTAACGGGCTTTCCTGCTGCTGGTTTTTGCTATGGGACAAAGCTGGTGTCTGTGCAAAGCGGGTTTGTGCAGCCTGCCCCACCAGACCCATCTGGCAGGAGACATTTCCTAAGAAGCGGTTTTGCACCCTGGTTGTTTTCTAGGTTAAACCTGTTTGTGCAGTGATGCTCTGCATCAGCCTTTATCTCATCTTCCACAGCAGCATTTTTAATCTCCTGCCGTTATAAAGAAATCACAAATGGTACAATTACAAACTGCAGCTTGCAGTCACTGTTTTAGGCAGTTATTCCAGTTGATGTTGCTGGCACCTACAGCAAAGGCTGCAGCTTCTCTGGGTGATTTTGCTGCCAGAATTTTTGTTCACTTGTGGCTGCTAATATGATGCTTCTGGGGTATGTGTGTGCATTTTGCCGGGTTTCATCAAATTTAATGGTGGAGGCCTGTAACCCCTCAACAGCTGCATACAAAAAACCGAGGTGGGCTGGGTTAGACAGAGGTTTCACTCCAGATGCTTCCCTTGGCAATGCTTGCCCGTGCAGCAGCAGTGTTTGGAATGGTTCTGTGTTTGCCCCATTTCTTACCTTTCTTGACTCACAGAAGTGCAGAGGCTTTCAGGTCGCACGCTGTTTCGTGAAGGTTGGTTGGGTAGTTAATAGGTCGTTAGGACAGGCCTGGGTGTCTCCATGTCACCTGTGCAGGAGCCAGAAACTGTTACACCCCAGTAAAATTAAATAAGATTGTTCTCCCCTCCTTTATATACCTCTAATTCTTATTTTGCTGAAAATTCCTTTTGTTCTTGACATTCTGCAGGATTCTGCCTCTCTTTGTTGGCAGTGGGCTTATTCTGATGTCTTTAGTTTTAACTGAGAGCTTTTATTATGTAGGTCTCCCTAAAGCCTTTGTGTATTCATGAAGCTGATAAGCAGTTAAGGTCTTTTATTCTTCATCCCTCTTTATATTACCTCCTCTAACCACGGGTATCGATAGCTGTAGAAATGTGGGTTTTTCTAAGGTTGCAAAAGCCGCCATGATTCAGTGCAAGTGATGGGCACTGAATCTAAACAATTTTAAATTGTCCTGGAGAGTGTCCTGGAGCACCAAGTACTCCTGAAGAAGGACTTGGGGACACTGGTGGGTGACAAATTGGATGTGAGCTGTAAACGTGCGCTCACAGCCCAGAAGTCCCCCATGTGCTGGGCTCCTCCCCAGCAGTGTCAGGGAGGGGATCCTGCCCTCTGCCCCGCTCTGCTCCGGGGAGACCCCCCTGCAGGGCTGGGTCCAGCTCGGGGCTCCTCAGCCAGCACAGACCTGGAGCCGCCGGCGCGGGGCC
>NW_010400468.1:0-4606 GCF_000710305.1 Buceros rhinoceros silvestris | reverse complement strand
GAATGTAGTGGTAGGATAAGGCGTGGTGGTTTTAAGCTGATAGAGGGGAGATTTAGACCAGATATTAGGAGGAAATTCTTTACTGTGAGGCACCAGAAGAGGTTTCCCAGAGTTATGGATGGTCTGTCCCTGGAAGTGTTCAAGGGTTGGACGGGGCTCTGAGCAACCTGGTGTAGCAGAAGGTCTCCCTGCCCATGGCTGATGGAACAAGATGAGCTTTAAGGTCCCTTCCAGCCCGACCCGTTCTGTGGCTCTCTGATCACCTGCAGAGCCTCAGGATCCCGCAAAGGTCTGTGCTCTGGCGGGGACGTACAACATCTCATTTGTCAGCGAGTTTTTGCTGTGACGTTAACAGAGGTCTCCGATACCCTGAGGTGGTCACTTCTGGGTACGATACTGGAAGAAGTGCTGCTGCCATTAAAATGAATCCCTGTGCATCTGCCCGTGGTAGGTACTTGTCTGCACAGGTGTCCCGGCAGCGCTGGAGGGAAGCCTGTTTAGTTTAAATATATATATCTGTATCATTTGGAATATCTACTGGCATTTTCTCAGCTCTAAACCTCAGAGTCAAGGTAGAAAACAAAGGAAAGAAATGTTTCAGATCAACAGAGCACCAGGCAGCTGGTTTCCTTCTCGGTAGGAGTGAAGGCACAGGAGTGACTGGGCAACCTGGGCTCGGTGGTGGGGCTTGTCGTGTCACACCAGAGGCAGTGGGGTGTGTGCTGAGTTACCTGCAGGGCTGTGGAAAGCGCTAGGAATCAGTTACTGGAGAACTTGGTTCTGGAAGCAGAAGTCAAACACTAGGAGGGCTGGATCTTAACTGGAGTTATTTTTCTTTCAGTTCCTCAGAAGCACGTCCAGCCGGCCTGGAGGAGAGCGATCAGTCGTCAATGTCTGGAGAACAAGGAATGAATTTAGATAATTCAGGCCCTAAACTTTCAGATTTTGCAAGCAGACCACCAGGTAGTAGGTTTTTTCTGTGGATCGTCTGATTGTGATAACTACAGGAGCTTTTAGCTGGTCTTTGTGACAGTTCTGTTTTAATAGTTCATTCAAGTCCAAAGCCTTTTTCCTCCTAGTTGCTAACTGGTACTGTTGTTGAAGCCTTGTCTTTGAATTAGCTCAAAATGAAAAGGTGGCCCATTCCCCTGTGCCATCCTGCAAGTGTCATATTGAATAATGTGGAGTAACTCAGCGAAAACATAATTGGTAAAAAATTCTGTATTTCCAGCTGTAGCCCAGACCAATGCCTTAAAAATCCAGCATTAACCCACAGCAGATTTTTTCAGAATTCAGAAATAGAGGTGTCAGGGGGAATTGTTGTCCTCTGCACACACGAAGGGTTAAGTCTGCAAAGCAATTTATGTTACAAGCCACAGGGGTGGTTCTTTGCACTTTTTGGCCATGTAACTCGTGGCAGATTCTCCTTCGTGCAGTAGAGAACCAGCTCCGCTGGTCCCTGTCCCACAGGGCCTGTCAAGGTGTTAACGTTGTTTTAAGGAGCATTAACCGGTGAAAGTCCATCTCGGGGTTTGTAAGTGCAAGCCAGCCCACAGCCCATGGCAGAGACTGCAGGTGGCAGGAACCAAGAGTAATAGCCAGTAGCTGATGCGGAACAGTTCTCCCATTAAATGTCAGCAAGTCATTCACATGTTACGTACAAATATTTTGAAGAATGAAATAAATTAAATAAAGTCTTATTCTTAAAGCCTGTTTTGTGAATACAGCTCTTGCAGAAGAGAAGCAGGCTGCTGGCTGACCCTGTTGGTTCCAGAAATTCCGCTTTCTCTGAGCTTTGTCTGGTTTTAGTGAATGTACCTCTTGTCGTCTCAGGTTACCCATCCCAGCCAGTGGAGCAAAGACCGCTTCAGCAGATGCCACCTCAACTGATGCCGCACGCGCAGCAGCCGCAGCCACAGCAGCAGCCGCAGCCACCACCGCAGCAAGCCCAGGCACCTCCGCAAACGCCGCAGCAGCAGCAGCAGCAGATGATGATGATGCTTATGATGCAGCAGGACTCCAAATCTGTCAGGCTTCCTGTGCCACCAGGAGTGCACCCGCCTAGGGGGCCTCTGAATCCAGATGTTCAGCGAATGTCAGTGCAGCAGAGTGGTAACATGCCAGTGATGGTTAACCTCCAAGGTCCTGGATCAGTGCCTCCATCTCCTGATAAACAAAGAATTTCCCTGCCGGGCAATCCTCCTCTGGGAAATAATGCAAGAAAAATGGTTTATCCTGATAATGTACAGAATCCTTCCAGCTCGCCCCTTGGAGAGGTTTCATCAGTACCCTCCCTTCCAGAAGGAGGTGGAGCTGATGGCCCCCCAGCGTCAGGAGCTCAGAATAATTTGACATCTCATTTAGTAGTTTCACAGAACCAATTAATGATGCCGGGGCCCAAACCTGGACCATCCCCAATTTCAGCTGCCCCAGGTGCAAGTCCCCAGCAACAGTCTGGTTCTCTGCCTAGTGCTCTTACACACCATTTTCCAAATGTCGCCACCCCATCACAAACATCTAGGCCTAAAACTCCGAATAGAGCAAGCCCAAGGCCGTACTATCCTCAGACTCCTAATAACCGCCCACCTAGCACCGAACCCTCAGAAATTAGCTTGTCTCCAGAGAGACTCAATGCTTCTATAGCTGGTCTGTTCCCTCCCCAAATTAATATTCCTTTACCTCCGAGGCCTAATCTCAATAGAGGATTTGACCAGCAGGGTCTTAATCCCACTACTTTGAAGGCCATTGGACAAGCCCCATCAAATCTCACAATTAACAATCAGTCTAGTTTTGCTGCTCCACAGTCACACAAATTGGAAGGCGTCGTCATGAATTCAGGAAAACAAACCAATGCTGGAGGAACAAAGAGAGCAAGTCCAAGCAATAGTCGAAGGTCCAGTCCTGGATCCAGTAGGAAAACTACGCCGAGCCCTGGAAGACAGAATTCAAAAGCAGCTAAATTATCATTGACAGCTCCGCAGAATCCGCCTCTCTTGCAGAACATGGAATTACAACGAAGTATGATGGCTGGTCCCTCTTCTTTGCCGACACCTGTGACTACAAGTTTTCAAAATAATAGCATGCTAAGTAATCAGAATCCCGCAGTCCCTGCACCTGCTGTGGCTGGTGTTCCTGAGGACAGTAAAGAGAGCCTTAGCGTGCCTCAGGATAACGAGTGTCAAAGTGCACAGGGTGTCCAAGGGAGCAAGGACCAGCCCAGCGCTGAACTAAAAGGTGTCCCCACTCCAGAAATGAAAGTGTTGGTTCCAGAAGAACAGTCAAAAAAAGATGGGCAAGCCTTAGACACCGGTAAGCTTCCAGTCTTGGAGGAAAGTAAAACCATGGTATCCCCAGCTATGAGGGAGGCGCCAACTTCTTTAAGTCAACTCCTTGACAATTCTGGAGCTCCTAACGTAACCATTAAGCCCCCTGGGCTGACTGGGCTTGAAATGGCACCAATAGTCACCCCTGGTGAGGAGCTGAAGAAGATACCTGCCATACCTACGCTGCAAGATTCGGCCTCGAGCAAAGAGCCATCTAATTCGCTCAGCTTGCCTCAAAACAATGAGCCCTGTTCAAATCCAGGGCACCAGGAACCAGGAGAAATAACCTCAAGTGTTGCGCAGAGTGTTCCTCCGGTCATGCAAAGGCCCGTCAGCTCTTCCTCTATTTCAGGTCCTTTACCCCCCAATCAGATAACAGTTTTTGTAACTTCAAACCCTATCACATCTTCTGCCAACACATCAGCGCCGCTGCCGTCTCACTTGCAACCCGCCTTGGTGTCGACGGTTGTCACGATGCCCAATGTGGGGAACAAAGTGGTGGTTTCTGAGGGACAGTCAGCAGTTCAGTCTAGTGCCCGGCCGCAGTTTATTACACCCGTCTTTATAAACTCCTCGTCAATAATTCAGGTTATGAAGGGCTCTCAGTCAAATACGATTCCAGCAGCCCCGATGACTTCTAACTCCAGTCTAATGCCTCAGTCGGTCGCAGTTGTTGGTCCTTTGCATATACCACAGAATATAAAGTTCTCCTCCGGGCCCACTCCTCCCAGCACGACGTCCAGCAGTCCTGTCTCTAGTGTTCCCACCAGCAGGCCACTGGTTCTTAATCCCCTGGCATCTCCTGTACAGCTCCCTTCTCCTGCTACAACTTCTCCGGGTGTTCCTTCACACCTTCCTGTGCAGCAAGTCAAAGACTTCAGCCCAGAGGAGACATCTTCTCAAAGCGGTGGCTCGAGCGACCAGTGCTGTGTTACAGCAGCGCAGCCGGGACCCGTTGTTTCACCTCTTCTTACAAGTAGTCCCGGGTCTGGGAACAGGCGCAGTCCTGTGTCATCGAGTAAGGGAAAGGGGAAAGTGGACAAGATTGGCCAGCTCTTGCTGACCAAAGCATGCAAGAAAGTCACCGGCTCCCTGGAGAAAGGAGAAGAGCAGTATGCTTTGGATGGGGAACCAGAAGGCCAGGGGCTAGAAACATTGGTCCCAAATAATCTGGGAACAGAGCAATCCCCAGCAGAGGTCGAGAATAAAGCTGCGACACCTCCAGCCCCTGCTCTCACCAAACCGAGCACTTCTGGGCCTGGCAGTTCAAGCGCCAGCGCTGC
>NW_010400467.1:0-3107 GCF_000710305.1 Buceros rhinoceros silvestris | reverse complement strand
TCGCCCGCCACCATCATCTGCTACCGCGGCCTAGCGCCCGCACTGCTGCCCGGGTGTCTGGGCGCCATCCTCTGCGCGCCGCTCCCTGAGCTGGACGGGAGCTGCGACGGGCACGTTTCCGCGCCCGAGGCCCCTGTCCGCTTTGCCTGCTCGTGGTCGTCCCTCCGGCCCTTGCCGAGGCAGGCATGCCGCAGGAGGCAGGGGCGCTGTCAGGGCGCGTCACCGCCTGAGCCCTTCTCGGGGGGGCGCCAAGACAGACAGACAGACTGACTGACTCTGTAGAGTAGTAGGGCGGCACGCAGGCACCTCGCGTCAGCTACTACCTGAGAAGAAGCTCTGATAAGTGCTTACAGGACTTATGGCCACCAAGCCTGGTACAGCAGTACAAGTGAACAGACCTGGAAATTATTTAGCCAGTTGGAGACAGCTGAAGAGCAGCAAGCAGCACTGCCTGGTCCTGTGCAGTAATCACGGTAAGGAAGTTGTTACTTGAGACAAAGATAGTGTCAGGGCCTTAAAGTGATACATTACCTGCCTGGAAGCAGGAGAATGGACTAGAAAGTCATTCAATTATAATGTAAGAAATTTAGGAAAAGGTATGGTGATACTTAGAACTAAAAGTCAATGGCATATAGCCCATTTCATGTGTTAGCAAAAAAAAAAAAGTGCAGAGCAATGAGAGATTTAAAAGCGCCACAACAACAAAAGCTAATCAGTAGCATGGTATTACTAAAATGAAATAGATTGGGATTTCCTTACCTTTAGAAGGAGATTGCTCCATAGCAACAGCTTGTCACTAAAAGAAACATTAAATGTACTAATGTCTGGACAAGACAACTTTTCGTTTAAATTTAAAGGCTCTCCTTTCACTCATTTCCACACTTTCTACAGATACATAAGGTAGGCCGTAGAATTCATTGCAATGGAAACCTAGGACCCATGATCTTAGCAAGATCCATAAAGCCTTGGGAAATATAGATGCAGTCAGGAACAACTGAGTTGTTGGGCAAAAAAACCCTGCAGAAAAATCCTTGCAGGTTTAGCGGGGATATGAAGTCTTGCGTTCTGTGAATCAGCAAAGCTTTAACTATGTGATCGGTGTGAGACCTGATATGGGAGGTGTGAGAAGGAAACAAAGGGATGTTGTTCTTGTATCTAAAAGGAACTGATAAAGTAAACAGGAGACAACCTTGCAAGACAAGAAAGAAACCAGAAGACAATTAAAGAGAGAAGGAATAAGATAACGGGCCATAAAACATTGAAGGTGTCAAACTGGGCTTAATTGGGAGGGATGGGCCTGTGGAAGCAGCACTGTGCCTGTTGAATATTACTTTTTCCTCCTAGGGGAGGCATAAGTCCGAGTTAATGAGACATGCGATGCATGACATCGTATGATCCAATGTTACCTGTAACATGTAATAGGTGTAACGGGTAAGTCTGTAAATCTTGGAGTACCCAGCCAATGGGGAAACAAGGGAGGGATCTTTCGGCCAGGAGTAGGGTATGAAAACTCATGTATTTTTCTGCCAAGGTGTGCCTACTAACCTAGACACCCTCTCTTGCAAGAACATAATAAAACTAAGTGCTTCATTGTGGAGTCTGGCCTGAGTCTCTTTGGCGAGGCTTTCGCTCGTTTCTCGCAGGAGGCACATTGCCTTATGGTGACGTGAGAGGCTTCTGGCTGACGCATCTGATTCAAGCTACTCTGAGAGTAGCTTTCTGAGCTGGGTTGTGAAGTCTGATCTTACCTGCTGGGGCTCATTCTTGGTACAGTCTTAAGTAGCCCCTATCTGTTGCTGTTATGCTGCTACCTAATTGTGTACGTGCCCTTTTCTAGGATTACTCAAACAGTATTGGGAAATCAATTCAGATAAAAGTAATTGATAGCTTTTTCCTCACAGCTATTTTTAAACCACCACCATTCATGGTGCAGCTGTCCTGGCAGTCATACCAGGAGAGCCAGCATCAGGATGCAGCAAGGACTGGCTGTACCTTAGCTGTGAGGGAGGCAGTCCTGAGGCCAGGAGGCCTGGGCTCTTCATCAGCTATGGCCCATCCCCACAGTACCTGAGCAAGGAGAGCCAGGCACGCTGAGGGTAGTGGCCAGGTTCTTGGCCAGGTTTGGCCAAGAATTGAGATAGCCAGGCAAGCTCATGGTTATCAGGCAGTCTTGAGTCAAGCTGGGAATTAAATCTACAGGTTAGGATCACGTCCAGCAATCGTCAGACAAGTCTGAGGGCAGGCTGCTAAGCTAGCCTACCAGGCAAGCTCATGGTTATCAGGCAGTCTTGAGTCAAGCTGGGAATTAAATCTACAGGTTAGGATCACGTCCAGCAATCGTCAGACAAGTCTGAGGTCAGGCTGCTAAGCTAGCCTACAGGTCTGGATGAGCAAAGCACAGCCAGAAACCTCTACTCCTCTAACTCAGCTCAGGCAGGGACTAGCAGCTGTGGGCTGAGCTTAAATGAAAACACACCCACACCCAGGGGATGTGGGTAGAGGCCTCAGGTGAGGCTGCTCAGGACAATTAAGGCCTGTTAGTGCACACAGGACTCTTGAGTAGTGAAGTAGACAGAAGAGGGAGTGTGTGGTACCAGGGTGGAGGGTGTGTAAGCTGTATAAGTGGTGTAGAAGAGTAAGTTCAGGACGCGTGTGTGCACTGGGAGTGGTAGTGGTCACGTTGGCTTGAGCAATCTCAGCCTGAGTTGCTTGCTCCTGCCTCATCACTGTCTTTTGTGTGCTTCTCCTCTGCTGGCTTTGTTCTCACTATGTCTGTTTTTGACTGTGTGATGGAGATGTCACATGCAGGTCAGGAGGGACAGTCTGTTCATGCTGGTGTTACTCTAGCTGGAGCTGGGGAGTGTTAAGGGTCGAGGGACCGAGGTAACAACTCCTCGAATTCCTTAACGATCCCCTTTGTCTAGCTAGAGACAGAAGGGGTTTAAAGGAAAAAAAAAGAAAATTCACACCTTGGTCTGCATTTGGGAAAACTGAAACAAACTTTTAATAAACAATAAAACCACACAACTGTACACTAATATATATATAGGCACAAACCGAGAGGGGGGAAAAAAATGAGGAAGAGAGGACTTAGATAACAAGAGTTC
>NW_010400466.1:29212-45504 GCF_000710305.1 Buceros rhinoceros silvestris | reverse complement strand
CGGCCGTGGTCTGGGACGCGGTAGGTGTTCACACCAAATGAACCGTTTCTGTGCTTGATGATGCTTGGCCTAGCTTTCAGAATCACCTCAGGCAATGATTTAACGTGAAATCGCTAAGGGAACACTTCTTTTCCTCTAAATTTTTGTTGTTGTTGTTACAAAAAAGTTAAACTCTGCTCTACCTTTTTTCTCCCTCATAAAAGATCCTGGAGGACTGCAAGGGAAACAGGCCACCTTAAACCCTGCATGGACAGCGCCAAACACAGGAAATACTCTGGATAACTCTCAGAACTCTCACCCATTTCTTAACCGCAGCCCATGATGTTTGCTTAACGCCCTTGTGAGCACAGCAAGATCCTGCTGCTTGTAGCAGCATAGACTGATAGACTTTATCTTGGGGATAAGAGCCGTCCAAAACAGAGGCGTTTGTGGCAGGCCCCAGGCAGCAGGACAGCTGGTCATAGCAGTTGTAGCAAACTCCTGAAATGAGTTGGTGCACAGGGCTGTTCATCTTTCCTGACACAGGCTTTGACAGAAATTGCTGCAGAGAGAGCTCCTGTAAAATAAAACACATTATATCCAACCAGATAGATATTACTTTACTTGCCCTATGTACTTCCTGACAGCATGCTAGCATTGGGCAGAAACCCTTTGAAATACCACACAAGATACTTTTGCAATATACAAATGTTCCTGAGCTTTTTTTTTCCAAATGCCACTCTTCCTGTCTCCTGTTATGTTTTGGGGATTCAAGAAGCAGTGTTACCATATCTGAGTGGTAGCTTCCATAGTTCTGTTTTCCTTTTGCCTCTAACGGTCTTCCATAGAACTCATAAAAAGGCCACACGTGCACACAGGAGGCAGAGGAGGGCTGAACAAAGTCTTGCTGCGAGACCTGAAGTGCTTGACCCTTCCCATAGCCTTCTCGGCATCAACCAGAAATCCTGTGTTCAGTATGACTGAAATGAGCCCTGTGTGTAACTGCCCTTGTCTCTTGGCTTAGGCTGTTGTCCTCTGTGCATATCTGGAGATAGGAGGCATTGATCTCCGGGATCGCTCTGTGATTGAGCTGGGAGCTGGAACAGGATTGCTGGGAATAGTGGCCACGTTATTAGGTAAGGGCTTTTTTGTTTGCTCATTTAAAGCAGTTTACAACTGTAGTAAAACTAGCACTTTTACATCTACAAGCCTGGTAAAGAAGTTAGCACCAAAACTACATATGTGAACTGTAATGTTTCCTGTCTGAGTCATCTTCCTTTCTTGTTAGGCTTCAGAGCCTGCTGCGTTACTTATTGTAGCGATGGTGCCCCTGCAGTTTACTTTATGGTGGGACCCTGTTAAGGCTGATGCCTGTTACCATGGTACTCAGCTCAGTAGCATTCAGCTCTGCAGCTATTCTCCCCCAGGGAGCAAGTGCTGTGCTTGCCATCTTCCACTTGTCCTCCTATGCAGCACAGATAAAGCTACCGACAAACTACTCTCTGGGTTTGCGTAAGCCCTGTTAGCTTGTCTTCCAGACAAGGAAAGCAGGGTCTGGAGAAATGAAGTCACTTGCTTGTGATGTGTCTGTGGATGAAGCAGGGACTGGGTACTATGCTGAATTTGTGCTAACTGTGCCAGGTTAACTTTGTAATTCAAAGCTCGAGTGGCTGTGGAAGGTCCCTACTGAAATAATGAAAACAAAGCAGCTTGACAAAATACAACCATGCCATGCAAAATCACACAGGCGTAACTTTAGTCTGACCTGCGAAAGAGGCTCTCCAGCTGCCTGTCTCCTACTGAACAAATATGGAATTGGAGCGGGTTAACTGTAACAATCCCTGTAACTTGTTCTGTTGTCACCTATGGAAAGGTGGCACTAAGAAAAATCCCCAGAAAATGCTTTTTGTTCCCTACCCAACTTAATCTTCATGTGGAGTACACTGTAGATGCTTAAGCGACTGATAAGGGTAGGATTGTCTGCAGATAGTGGGCTTTTTGCTTGTTTCGTTCTTTTGTTTGTTTTTAATCAGGCAGCTCAGCGGAGTTGTTAATGTTTAACGGGAACTAAGGAGCCTCCTTGACTCAGAGCATTATATTCCAAATGCTCTATTTATGGACATAGACTATTTGTCTGAGACATACACTCCTGTACTGCTCAGGTGCTCGGGTTACCATCACAGACAGGGCGGCAGCGCTGGAGTTCCTGGAGTCAAATGTACAGGCTAACTTACCTTCTGAACTACGTCCGAGAGCTGTGGTGAAGGAACTGACTTGGGGAAAAGACCTGGAAAACTTCCCTCCAGGAGCATTTGACTTCATTCTGGGTGCAGACATCGTTTATCTGGAAGAAACTTTTGCAGAACTGCTCCAGACGCTGGAGCACCTGTGCTCAGAGCAAACGGTGATTCTTCTTTCCTGTCGTATCCGCTATGAACGGGATCACAAATTCTTGAAGATGCTGAGGGACCGCTTCTCTGTATATGAGCTCCACTATGATTCCAGTAAGGATATTCATATCTACAAAGCACAGAGGGGTAGTCACAAGGATGACTTTTGACTCTGTGCTTTGTTAGCAAACTACTGATTCTGTTCGATCCTCCCCTTGTTTCTACTCAATACACTTGTACCTTGGCATATAACTGCAGTTGTGTTATTTCACTGGCTTCTTGTTCTGATGGTCTCATTGGATCACTTGGTCTGCTACAGCAAGGACTGGACTTCTGTTCTGCATATTGAACCTCTGCTTCATTTCTCAGTAGGGTTGTTTAGGGTCTTTCACTGCCTTTTTATCAAATGCAATTTTTGAAACTGATATAAGTTGCAGAAATCTTCAGACATCAAAAATGTCATGAAAAAATCTGTTGTTTAAAATCAAAACACACTTAATGCCTGTGGGAAACTTAGAAATAGAGTGGGTTTTTTCCCCTTATCACTTCCATACCTCTAGGAGAATAAAAGTGGATGGAATACAAGCTAAGACTCAAGCTCTAAATGCTTTTAACTCTGCAGGCCTTCTGCATCTCAGAAGTTGTGGTAAAAGAAGCCACTTAGAGAGCAAAACCAATAAAGGCAGTTGCAATGGAGTTGTCCTGTTGCTGTCACTGCTCAGTTGAAGAGGCACAGGGAAACGGAGAACAAGAACTCCGTGGGGCTGGGTTAGGAATCAACATTGCAGAGTAAGTCAACTTAGAAATCAGTGATGTTTTTACCTGACTTGCCTGCAGTACTGAAGCAGTTGTGGTTCTTGGGTTGTCCCTAACAAGATACACTCACGCAGATGAAGGCTCCTTGGAGCAGATACACGTGCACATGTGTCAGCAGGGAAAGTGGAACAAGGAGTTTCAAACTGTTCTTTAAATATCAAATCAGTCCTTGACTCTTAAAGTACTGCTAAGTAATGTTCTACTTTCTGCCTTTGTTTGTGGCTCTCTCTGTCTCTGAGAGCTGTTCCTGAGGAGAGGAGGGTGCTGCTGAGGGAGTAACTTATTCTTGTATTACTTGGGACTGGGGGGCAGTGTTTAGATTTCAGTATACTTTCTATGCACAGTGCAAGTTAGATGCTGCTCTGAGTAACCGATTTCATACCTTGAGCTTGTGAAAACACCTCTCAGTTTATCCCACAAGATCTTATGTGAAAAATTCCACAGCCTGAAATCCGGCTTGCATCAGCAGCAGACTTCCTTCTCTTCCTCGTGGTGGAAGAATGAAACTAGTGAAAACAATGGGCTAAGAAGGTGGGGTGGCTATGCTTCTAAATGCAGAAATTACTATAGTACTTGTTTGGTTGTGTTGTTTTTTTTTTTTTTCTTTTTTTGGTGTATGTGGAACTTTTTTTTTCCTTTAAACTTAACTTACAAAGCCCCAGGTTAGGTTCAGGCCATGAGTGTGTACATGTCTTTGGCACTAGCAACAGCAAACACCAGCAGCTGCTTTGGGCCATGGATGTTAGAAGTTCTTTCTCATTTTTACTTCCACTAAACTTCTCAACCGGAAAAGATGCAGAGGGTCTGTGGTCCAGAAGTGATGTGCAGACTTTAATCTGGAAATAACACATTTATCATTACAGCTCCCGTGAGGCCCAGAGGTCTTGTGCTTCATCTCTGGCGTGTCTTGTGTTTTCAGTGAAGTTCCTTGCTTGGTTCTTGCTTGGACTCTGCCTGAGGGTTGCTGCTCTAAACCACTTGCTTACAACAGTATCCTCAGAAGCCACATGGTGTCACTAAAACTACTTACACAGCTGGCTGGGAATGCAGTCTGAAACTAATGAAGTCCCTTAGAGGGAATGAAGACACCACCTTTAATTAAAACCAGAACGTGGTATGAGCTTTAATGTGCCAGACATGGCTTTTTCTGTCCTATCTACTGGGCGAGCAATGGTTGAAAAAAATTTTGAGTTCTCCCACCTCTCTCTCTGGCTGTAGTTTTCAGAGTGTGGCTCTAAGTTCTCATCACTCCTCCTCCTTTTCCTCCTCACTGGTGTATCCTTCTCTCCAAGCTTGTCCGTGGTCACTGTATGTTAGGCTCCCTGCGGGCTGGAGCTGGCAGACAGCAGCATGCTGGTGCTCAGGCTTGTGAGTGCATGTGACTTGATCCACGGGGAAAGCCTGCTATCTGACTGTGCTGTGGCCTCACAAGAGGCTGCAGCTTGCAGTACTGAGAGCCTGAGCAGCTTGCGCTGTTGCCATAGTAGGAATATGCTTAAAAAGTTTGCTTCTAGCAGAGAACATAGCCCAGTAGTACAGGGTAAAGCCCAAAGCAGAAACCTACATGCTTTTAAGGAGACCAGGCCCAATAATATTGCAGTTAGGCCACCACCACAAACACATTGGTTCTGGAGGCTTTTTAAGCTACAGCGTTTAGGGGCAGGCACCAACTGTGAGAACGTAACTCAGCTGAAACCTACAGCCCAGGGTAGTGCTAACACCCACCTGCACCAGGCAGCGAGTAGTGCCTTCTGTGTAGCATGGTGGGCTTTGCAGCTTTTTTACATTCCTATCACACTTAGCTGCAAGGAGGTGTTGGGAGTGGACTGTGCCGGACAGAAGTAGCAGAGATGTAATTACTCAGTGAATGAGCACACAGAGAGCAGCCCTCCACAGTGACTCTTGCATACCCTGGTGTCCCAAGTGATCAGTCCCTGGTGAGCTTCTATATGAGATGATGCATGTTAATGATTCAGAGGCTGTTTGGCAATTAAGCTAACACCCTGCCCAAACACTTCCTGTCACCTTGTTCATCCCAGGATTAGCGAAGTCAGTGTTATTCTCCTTTGGGTGGTTCCTTTGCATTGGTCCTGTTTTATAACAGATGATGTGAACCCATCTGCCAGGAGGATGTGTTTGGGCATGGGTGCCTGAGTAGTGGGACAATGCCTAAATAAGTCTCTTGAGAAATAAAATACTTACCCTAGGGGGAGGACCCTAGTCACAAGGAAGCGACCAGATAAGAAGTGAACGTGCTGTGAGATTGTGAAACCATCTGTGAAATATACCATTCTGCAAGGAAACAAACTTTTCTAAAATGTCATTGCAACTGAAGTAATGTGTGATTGGTATTAGGACACAGAGTATGAAATTCAGCTCTGTATGTTATGGACAAAGAACCTCAAGGTGCAGCATTGTCAGCAGAATTGGGCTTACCAGCTGACTGCACAGGTATCTGTGTTACCTCATTCTTTTCAGTGCAAAACTGAAGCCAAGTTGTTTGGGATTCTCCCTCATTAGTGAGAGGTAGATTTTTCTGAGCAAGTACGTGAATGGCATTATGAAAACACTCAGCAGTGAAAACCACAAAATCCCAGCCATAATGGGCTGACCTTGCTGCTTCCCCTCGATGTCACTGGAGGTGTGTTTACCTCAGTGCTGAATTTGTTCTTCTGGCTTTCATCCCATGTTTGGATCCAGCCTCGCAGATTACATAATCGGGTTGTGATCCTTGCAGTGTTTGCTGCCTTCTGTTCTCTGTTATTAACATCAGTACTACAAGGTTTACAGGAATGCTTGTAAGTGGGAAAGACAGCATATTTAAACTGTGAAAGGGAAAAGTCTTTTCATACATTATTAAACAATGGAACTACCTGCCACCAGAATGGATACTGGAAAACAGGTTTAAAAATAACAGAAGTGGAGGAGAAACTTTGTTTTTCAAGACTTAACCTCTCATTAATCTAACTCAATTTAATGAAGAATAAAAAAGTCTCCCCTTTGGGGAAAATATCTCATGTATACTTAACAGCAGGCCACAGATCAAGAGAGGACATCACAATCCACTTAAAATATGCCTTTCCCCTTATTCCTACCTCGCTACTATTTGCCTCTAAATTAGTATAAATGGAACTCCCTGCTCAAAAAAGAGACTTTGTAGAGTTTTCTTAAAGCATGTTTATGTGACTGCACATAAATGTTGGTGTAAAAAGGGAGTTATGACAGTTTATACCACAAAGGTTACAGTAAGAAAAAGCACTTCTTTATGACAATAATTCACAAATTCACAAGAATCACTTTAATATACAAAGCAATTACTACCATTCTGAAACACAAAGCAGCTAATATGTACATAGTGTTAATAAAATGCATTATAACCCAGTACAATTTTTTTTTTTAAAAAACACAGATAAAGCACAAAAAAATAAGGTAAAAAAAATCCAACACATCAGGGATGTCTCTAGATTTTTGGGGAGATGTAAATAAGAATGTATTTTCCCCCAACAATGGATTTTCATTTAATCTTTTTAATTCCAAAAATATGTGGGAGTCGAGCTCAAATACCCGGTTTTGTGCTGACATGGTTTGGGTAAAGAATCAGAAATACAGATGAGGTGAACTTACACTTTCCAGCTTGCATTACAAAGGGAGAATAATAACCCTCGCTCTGGAAGCTTCCCTGAAAAACACTGTTCCAAAACAATTTCAAATAATAAATCCAGACTAGAAACAACTCATTTTAGAAGTGAACAACCAATCTGTGGACAAGTCTGTGGAGGAGTTGGCTGCCAACTAGAACCTCTTCTTGCCCTGTTCGCCATTGCATCCCTAGAAGTCCATACAAGCAGCACAATTTCAAATCTCATACAAACTTGAAGTTCTAAAACTTTAAAAAAAACTTTAATGTTTTAATATAAATAAATGTCATTACGCACACAAAAAAATGGAGTGGCACCTGGATAAAACACAACTTGTGGAGAGCATCCAAACATCCTTAGTTCTTAAGAGTGGCCATATTCAGGTAAACTAACTGGCTCAAGGCCTTCCTCCACCGTGCTCTCACTCAGCTATCCCTTATTTTAGAGAAGTATGCAGCTGAGGCTAACACTGAGTGAACCGACTGCTCCCAAGTCGTGAGTACAGTAAGTGGTCAGCTTATGACGTGTGCCAGCCGTGGATCCTTACAGCCTGTCCCTGGCCCCTTCCCTGCCAGCACACAGCTCCTGCGGACAGATGACTTCTGCCTCTCGCTGGTGAAAGTGAGACGTGAACCCACCACTTGTACAGCAAGTCACAAACTGCACTCGCAGCACCAGATCACCAACAGGTCACTGTCTTCAATTTGTGCTAAGCAAACTAGCCCAAGGAAGTCTCTTTGCAGGCCAGAGCTTAAATACATTTAAAAAACACGTTCCAAGGCAAAACACTGGAAATGCAAACCCTTTTTACCAACTGGTTCTGGTCCCTTTTCCCCAAAGATATACAGATTTAAGCCATATCCATCCACAGACCTGAACCTGCCACAAGCACACAGTAGCATTTCAGCACCCTGCTTCTCTTCATCTGGCTGGCTCCTCCCAGACCAACTGAGCTTTACGATACATTCAGGTTTCTGCAAAATCAGTCTTTTGCAGCTAGCAAATTCAAAAGCTCAGGGAAAAGTTTCCAGGCACAGTACTGAGAACCATCAGTGTACTGTATGCTTTTAAAACATGCTCACAGTAACAGATTTCAGGGTTATAGCTAAATTATCACTGTCCCTGCAAAAGAAAGATGGTTGTGCTTTAGTCTTCTAAAGCAGGGTGACACGTTGTCCATGTACCCTTACTTCCTGGTGTCAAAGAACTGGAAAGCATTTAGATTTATTTTCTTGGAGTGCAGCTTGTAAAATCAGCAGCCAAATCTCAAATGAAGAAAAGGGGAACAAAGTGGCTGAAAAGTAGTTTAGCTTTCCTTTCAAATTAACCTCCCTGTCCCTCTTGGGATCACTGAACCAGTTCTATTCTAAAAATAATTTCACATCCATCCTGTACATACTGCTCTGAGACAGTGCACACTTAATTCTTCCCAGGCTCCAGCACTGCCAGTTCAGATCTCCTGCCGGGTCGCACTAACACCTGCTGGACGCCAGCTGCTAACCAGCAAGTTAAATCTGCAAAGAAGTCAACTGCTTTGGGGAGAGGAGTGAATTGTGTGCAGGCAGCAGGATTTTAATTGTGCCAGGAAGCTTCTTAAGCAAGCCCGATTGCTCTTAATTATTTTTGTTCTGTGGTTTGTTGTTGTTTTTTTTTTTTTTAAAAGTGCACCTTTTAATTAAAAATTTACAAAGAATATAGTGTAATAAAAATAAATACACGACCTTTTGGTTAGATCATTGGCAAATATTACATCACTAACCAGCATCAGGGTGAAAAACCAACAATAAAAACAGGATCTTAGAAAACCAATGAAATCCTCTATGAACTGTCACAGATTTGCAACCACTGATACTGAATTTGCTTTGATGGGGAGACTTGTCTTTGACGCACAAAAGCACTGGCTATCTGTAATAAATTAGAAAAAAAATAAAATAAAAAAGCAGAGGGCAGTTTTCACTAACAGATGACTACATGCAGCTGCAATCTACTGGAAGCCCAGATTTAAAAAAACCTGTAGTACAAATTTAGATCAGAAACTATCAGGGCTGTTTTTCCTTATTAAAACTAACTAACTTTTTTTATTTTTTTCCTGAGCCTCTTAACGATTCCAAACACCCCACCAATTTTCTGACCAACGTACAAGCACCAGCCCGGGCAGTGGTCTGCGACACAAATGTCAACTATAGAAAAGCCAGAACCTACAGGTTTCTGTACGGTCCTGACAAGCATGACAGGCTAAAATTGTGCTTTCAGATACAAGCAACGGTGCTGGCAACTATGTGATTCTGGTGAATTCACTACTTAAATAAAAATGCACCACCACTACCTCAGGAGGAAAACAGAATTCTTACCAGCGGTTCCTTTAGAAAGTAACACCTTAACAACCTTTCCAATTGTTTTGCCTTTGATATTTAGCTGCCAAAGAGAAAAAGCACAAAAGTAAATTATTCGGGAGTGGGGTGGACGTTGTTGTAAACCAACTGTTTACATAATTTCAAAAATCTCCATCAATAAAAAACCAAACCCAAACCTTACAAAAGCCATGAAAGATGAAATAAAAGCACAAAACAAATCAGTAATAAGCGCTAGAATAATGCAGCCCAGAACTACTGGGATAGGGGGAAGCTTTCACACACGCGCACACATCCACACACGCACAGACATACACAGAAAAGTAAAAATTTTTTCTGACCTCCATATACTATAATACTCAGCATTCCTGACTTAAAAGCTCTCAGAGCTGTAGATTATATACTGTGTGTATATATATATATGTACATATATTATACATATGTATTTTCCAAGAATATCTAAATTAAAAGAGCACCTCTGACAATATCTTAACTGCCTGATCGGTGCTGTTGTTTTGCAAAATAATGACATTACAAAAATTATATTTCAAATCAATTCTTGTTTATTATGAACATAATGGATCTAGCCCTTTCTGACCCTCTCTTCAGATAAAACAGGCTATCAATTTTTGACAACTCACAACTGTGAGATATAAAAACTAACCCTCCCTCTCCCCACCAGCTTAACTTCCATCCTACTTCCAAATGGCCTTAGTTCATAGAAGCTGATTACCCCAACCTCACTACTTGGTAAAAAACACACGAATGGATTCCTGTGTCATATTCCTTCCCCTTTCGGGTCCCTATGAATAGTAAAGCATGACTGGGTAACCCTAGCCAGACTGTCCTTGGTCTAATACATTTTTTATTATTGTCATTTAAAATTTCCATTAAATAAATTCCGTTCCCTAAGTCCTCAGTGCAGCATTAATAAAAATAAAGATTCTTGCAGATCCCTAAGTACTTTAAAATAACTTTCTTTTTCTTAGCGAAACGGTAGTTGCTAATAAGGTCTAGACTAATAACACTACAGGCTACTCGCAGGCCCCACACAGACAAACTGGTAACACAGTTCTCCTCTCACCGCTGCACAAATTTGCACTAGAAGAACCCCATCCAGGTACCGGTTTAGGCTCCCTGGTCCATTCAGCTCCCAAGCTTTGCGTTGAACGACTCTAGCTTGGTTGTCTAGCAAGCACTAGACAATGCTCATAACCTCTAGAAACAGCTCTCAGACCACAGCCGGCCTCCTTTGGGTTCACTGCAAAACCTCAAGTTTTTGCAAACAGATGGTTCTACAAAAGAAACAGCCTTAATGTCACCACATACAGCTTTTTCCTTGTATCTCGAAGCTGGAGGAACCATTCCATGTAACTGTGTAAATCAGGCCATCATGAGCTTCATGTTTTACAAGAATGACTCCCGCGTTATCAACATTTCTACTTCGGCACTAGTTCTGAAAAACTGGCAATCGTTTCATGTATTTGTATTCTCTGACTTCAAGAATCAGACAATTTTTACAAAAGCCGAGAATTTAGGGTCTTCTTTAAATTTTACACCAAACTTTTACACTAAACTAATAAATTCATCTTCCATTAAATAAAAACATGAAAATCAATTCTCTGTAGCAGATAAAAATAGATAATTTATAAACACCCATAAAACTTCTGAAAATGAATTCTTATTTCTGACAGTTACGTTCTCTTCTTGAAATACAAACGTAATTAGAAATTACTGATAACATAATTATCAATTAGCAAAAATGCTGTAAGTTTAACCCTGCTCCTTTTGACGTTTCTTGGAAACAGAATGCCCTCTCAAATGAGAAAACTAGAACTTTTAATACTGCTTGGCTGTTTGAGGCTCAGGTGCCCAGAGTCTTCCAAATGTTCTTCTGGTAACATCACATTGATTGCATAACCTTTCAGAAACTCGCGTTTGAAATTTACATGAATTAAATTACCACCAGGTAGGAGGGAATGGGGAAAAAAATACTAGCTAATACTTAGCTAGGCAAGGCATTAGTACAGACCAGTCGTATGTCTCTATACATAAAAGCTTGACCAGAAGCCCGAAGTAAACCTACTCCATCAATTGACCCAAGTTAATGTATCAAGAGACTGGCTTCAGAGGGCCAGTAAACAAACTGCATGTGATTCTTTTTGACACATTCTTTTTGACAATTTCTTGACATTCCTTTTTGGTTCTTTTTGAACATGATTCTTTTGAAGCCCTAATGCTTAGTACAGAGTTGCTTTTAAAAATGAACTACATTTTTAAACAATGTAAATCTGGGAAAGATGACATTTCTTTAGCTCGCACAAAACACCAGACCTTGCAAGCATCTGAGGCACATGAGTAATTTTACTTACAAGAACAAATTACTCAGTAAATGTGACCCTTTACATGAAAAAATCCTCTGAATAAATTAAGAATTTAGCTAGCCTGGCCAGGTTCAAATAAGTACTATTGTCCCTTGCGAAGCAAAAATTTGAATATTTATGTTTGACATCCCCTTCAATATTTGAGGTTGTCCTAGTAGTTGTCATACTGTAGTTTAGATTATGCATGGAAGGCAGCCTCAACGTTTGAAAAAGAATCTAGCAAACTAGGCTGATGTTTCCACTGAGGTCAATGATTTCCATTACATAAAACAGTGGTAGGGATATAGAAATAATCTCATTGCTTGAGAGGACTTGGGACACAGACTATACTGTCATCAGGGAGTATCTATGTGGAGTTGGCCATGCTTCAGCTGTTTAGTTGTTCTGCATACAAACAGGTAGTGCTTTCAGGTGTTACCCTTGCTTACCATGTAACTGTTTTCAAAACGTCACTACTGTACTTTTTTTATTCTGAATTCCTTTCCCACCCAAATATAATTTCCTAACCAATACCCTATGAAGTTGGTGTTTGCTTTTTGTGCATTCAGAACGCTGAACACACTTGCCCAGATAAGCTTTGAGAAGCATCAACTGACCAGTGAAGCTCATTTCAATGCATTTGTTTCTGAGGTTTGGAGAAGTTTTTACTAGTCCAGGAGGGCTTAATACAGATTACAAATCAAAACCCCTCCTGGGCTAGTTTGAAAAACGTACGTCATCTCCACACCGAGAACATGACTGTGAAGCACCTTCCATTTGGCATGCTGCTTAGCTGTGTATTTTTACAGTTCATAATGAATATGTGAAACCAGTTTGGCAACCATTGCTTCTTCAATGCACCATGCATGCTCCGTGTGTGTGGCCCGCAGTTCTCTGGACCAAGAGGCTGGGGTGGTTCTGTCTCTAAGGCAATGGAAAGAGCTCAGCACAAATTCTTGAAACCATTACAAAAGGACCCTCCTCACAGTAACTTCCCAAGTGACCACTGTTACTCCTTGAAGAGGATGGGGAGACAAGCAAGAAGCCTGCTCTTCTTCACGCTGAGATTGTTGATGAAAATAATCTTGTGGGGGGAGAAGTGGAGGCAAGTACTTGAACATTCACAGTTTGATGCAAAGCACAGATGAAGTATATTCTGTAGTTGCTTCAGGCAGTTTTGCGCATAGAAAAAAAGAAATGTTTAGAAAATAAAAAGTTTACTTTGTCTTTCTGGGTGTATCCAGAACCAGTCTCTATCCCAACTGGACAAGTGAAAACGTGAATCCAAAATTAATCTGATTTGTGGCAGTAAAGGTCCTTAAGTGCTTTCAACTCCTCAATCAGTGTCTTGTTTTGGTTTTCAAGCACAGCCACTCGATTTTCTAGACATTTCACATACTCCTTTTTCTTCCTGCGACATTCACGTGCTGCCTCTCTGTAAAGCAAAAACGGCCATTCAAATCCAGAACCATCACTTGTGGACATGGGCTACTTAACTGTTCAGGCCAAACCTTCTCCTATTTTTAGAATATGGGGGTATTATTAACAAATGCAAGTTAGGAAAACCCACAATGCACAGTTAGGAAAAACTTGTAACAATTGCTCCTCACGAATCACACACACTCAAGATCCACAGATCATTTCAACATGCAGAGTCTGGTAAGTCAGCACTAATAAAATTCTGCTTCTGTGAGGAAAGGATCCTTCTCAATGACGAAATTCTGCTTGCAGGATTTACATCAGCCTCTAGGCTGAGGGGAATGCTGCTGCAATACTTTTATTGATTTTATTATAATAAATAGAGGAATTATAAAAATGTGGATAAGACCAATGTTCACCTATTAATCTCTTTGTAGCCTTAACTCATCCCTTTACTTCAGTCCAACCAAATACTAATGGTCAGGATGTTCAACTGGTGAAAAAAAAAAGTTGTATTTAGAGCATTCATGCACTGGCTCTCAAGCAATACTTGCAATTTTAATAATAATGTGTGCTTCAATGCAATGCTAATATAAATGACTCAAAAAAACCCCAACACAGTCACGAGCCACCGTATCATCCTTTAGTCCTTGTCTGCTGTGACAAGAACATGGCAGTATTAACGTGCTGAAGCAGACCTCAAGACCATCAAACTTTTAAGTCTTGCTTGTAAAGACTGAACTGCCTTGGTAACTTGGTAACATACTCAGAACACCAATGAAAAATACCTGAAAGGTGTTAACGTGCTGCTGAGCATCCTGAAGGCAGTAACACCAAGGCAGAAGCTATCCTGCACAGCCACAGTAATGGTACCAGTGTGCAAAGTAGGCACAAGGCTAAATGCCACAGGGGGATGGGAGCCTAGGCAGAAGGCTCTCCTCCCGCCACACAGCTTATCAAACCAACACACCGCAGATACATGTAAATGTACATGCTTGTTTGCCCTGAACTTTTAGATGCTGAGCAGAGCGGCTTCAAAAGGAGAGTCTAAGTACCCCTTCACTGCAAATACTACATAGAGGAGTGATACAGTCAATGTTCTATCAAATGAGAGGATAAAACTGAGCCCAGATCTTCTACTTACTAGATCAATAGTCATGGCAGTACTCGGTAAAAAAGAATGTCTGTTCCGGGACCTACCTTGTAAGAAGGGTCGAAAAGCAATTTTTGAAATTCAGCTCCACAAATGAGACAGGAAGAAGAAAACCTAGTCTATAAGCCCTCAGAGGACTCGAGTATCCATTTATCATTCCTACAAATACAATTTCACATGCCTGCAGCACTTCAGTGGGCCACATGCAACATTCAGAATTTAAGTCATTTTGGGCTATTACTTATGTCACCAAAAGATTAAGTACTACTGGATCAGGAAGTGCCGCCCAATGCAAATGACTAACCTGTCTTCTTGGGTGACAACTTTTTCTTTTTGTGATTTTTGTGCCAGCTTGGGCTGTGTATTAAGCCACCTCAAGTCTGTGTGCATTAGTTACTCATTACGGACAGCTAGAGTTATACTGAATTACAAGAGAGCTTTTAAAATGCAAAACATACACAGAAAATTTGCACAATAATATCTATGAATATTTACACTCTAATCCTCCAACAAGTACCACCTCACCATCTGCCTCTCTCTATCCCTTTCCCTGCTTTGCTATGGAGCCTACATTTGCAAATAGCTATTCAGCAGGCAGGCTAAGAGCACCACATGCAACATGATACTGTTGCAAAAGCTGTCAATTTAACTCAAGTGGGGGTAATTCCCCATTGTTTTTCTTGGCTTTGCCAAACACAAAAGCTTTCTTTTACTGGAATAAGACTGCTGACTAAATGAAGGGATTCAGAATGCAGAGCCTGAAAGGGTGACATCTACTATTCACTGATATCAGAAAAATATATAAAAAGGGGAGATGGGTGACATTCCGTACAAAAACCTTGTAAAAATCTCTGCTGAACTCCGCTGTTCAGCACTATTTAGTTCATTAAAGCACGCCAGATAAGCACTGGGTCTGCTCACGTAACTTTCTCTTGCGTTCACAGCTCAGCATTCTACAGGAGATAAATGCACCTGTACAACCTAACAGATTTTTTCAGACTGATGGATGAAGTAAACAGTGCTTTCAGGCTACTTAACCTCCTCAGAGGGGAGGGAAGCACTGCTGTTTTCTCACTGTCACAGCGTAACACGCAGGCTCAAATCTGTGGCCCGCAGATGGAATTTGACCTTGGTGTGACGGGTCAGCCCAGGCCCGCCCCTTCCCTCTCCCACAGCAGAAGGCCTAAGGAGCATCATGGCCAACTCCTCCCTGCTCCTCCCTTCCTTCACTGCCTCCTCAAGCCCCACCTCAATAGGCTTGGCTATTCCTCCTCACACACTAAATCCTACTACTAATCCTCTCTCTCTCCCTTCTATCCCTCTGCTGCCA
This sequence comes from Buceros rhinoceros silvestris, assembly GCF_000710305.1. Classification (NCBI taxonomy): domain Eukaryota; kingdom Metazoa; phylum Chordata; class Aves; order Bucerotiformes; family Bucerotidae; genus Buceros; species Buceros rhinoceros. The sequence goes on along the minus strand of NW_010400466.1, from coordinate 30,065 downwards.
CTGCTGGCTCCACAAGACTTCAAAAGGAGCAGCTGCTCGTTCAGCCTTTGCTTGTGTCTTTCTGCCTCTGGGCAGAATTGCCAGTGGGCAAACAGCTACAGAGAACAAGTGAAACAATCAAGAAAGCACTCAAGAAGAGTGCAGGTGGGCCAGCAGCAAGGAGAATGCACGCAGAAGGCTATGGTAAAGAATGCAGAAAGAGAAACTACATTAATGTATTAATTCAAAAAAATCAACTCACCTCAGTGATTCTAAGGACATATCTGCAGTGATACAAGTCTCTCACCAATGACTTTTGTCCTTATGGAAACAAGCAAACCTCACAGAGTGAGTCTGACGCCTTTACTTGAGGTTGCATAATCACAACACGTGGCATTAGCAGATATACTTCTTTGCTTTGCATCTTTAAATAAAGGCAAATTCTTTGGAAAAGATTTCATAAAATGACTAAGAAAAGATTGGGATTCTTAGTGCTTAACACTCTAGTTGTATGTGCTGGAAGAAAAAGTGGTCTAAATGTACATGCCTGTTCTTCATTAGACGCACTTCTCTCTTCCGTGCGGCCTCTTCCGCTGGCTGGGTTGGAAGTGCTGGAGAGGATGCCATGACTACACCTGGTGCAATGGTGCTGGTAGGGGCGGTGCGAATCTGGTAGGTCTGCACATCTCCAGAGGCAGCTGAAAGAAACGTGGAAACATGATGTCAGTTTGGTGACAGCACTGCTAAATGTGGTGTGAAGAGCACCTAGTCATCTATCTAACCCTGCACTCTGGGCAACAGTACAGCAGGGACGGCAATCATCTGGGTCATCATTACTCTTTCAGTTTATTAACGTATGCAAGGTTTTGGGCAT
>NW_010400466.1:24086-29104 GCF_000710305.1 Buceros rhinoceros silvestris | reverse complement strand
ATTCCTGATGAAGAAATCTTCATTGTGCTTGATAATTTGACTTGTCTTGCTGTATTCCTGTGCTTCTTTCTCCCTTATTTCTTTTAACTTCTCTGGTTTTTGGGCAGTTTCAGGGAGATGAAGGATGCCAAACAGTATTTCTAGCTATGCTCCAAATATCTGTCTGCAAAAGAAGAAACTGCATGTCTAAGTATTCAGCTCAGAAGAAAAGGTGCAGAAATGTAGCATGTACTCCAACAAGAGCGAGACTGCAAACTAGGTACTCAACTTCACTAATGCTCTAGAATGAACAAGGTCTTGGGTTTCTTTTGTTTGCTTGCTGTAATCTAGGAGTGAGTTATATTTGTCTGAGCTCGTGAAAAAAATATGATACCACCTGAAGAAATCACACGTCCTTAAAGAACGCAAAAAACAGATCAATGCAACCATAGTATTTTTCTTGGCTCTGTATTCTCACTGATGCCTCCACCAGCTAACTTTCAAATCACTTGCTTTACAATCATACAAGCAGGGGTACACTTTTTTTGTTAGTTCTAATAAACAATTTTTAATAAACCAGAACATATATTTTAATACAATAAAACCCCCCAACTTATTCTAAGTTGAAGTAGCCCTGCTTGCTCTAAGTGCAGGCTAGACCAAATGACCTCTTAAGGCACTTTCCTAAATTATTCTGTGATTCTAAGACTCAATGATTAAGTACTTGGTGACTAGTTACAAAGCCACAATAGGAAGAAATTAGGAGTTGTAATTGGAAAGAGGAAAAAATTACCAATAAAGTGTCCCTATAGAAAGAATCAAACAACCTTCTTTCCTAACGTTAATGCTTCACTTTAAACATCAACTATTGTTGCAGGTGACTTTCTGGGAGAACGCAGAACTCTGAAGTGGTATCAGTTGTTGCAGAAATATGTGTGGACAAAATACAGAAAATACAACACGGAAATAAAAAAATAAATATATATTTTTTAAGAAGTAAACCCAAAATATCCATAATTCTATCAATCTGAAGGGAAAGGAACCAATAAAATGAGACAAATAGCTTTGCCCAGAATTTCCTTTAATAACTTCGGAGACTTATCTGTGCCAAAGCTATTAATTCTGTTTCCTGACACCTTTGAGAGAGTTAGGTTGGCAACTTTTATCTGCATGGAGAAAATGTTACACAGAATGCCTGTCTGTGAAGTTTCTGACCTTGTACAACAACTTGGTTGCTGGGTACAAGTATCTGTTGTCCATCTGTGGTCTGTGCATATTGTAAAATGGTGGTGCCAGGTTGGGTTGCAGCTGCATTGGTCATAGTCAACGTCTGGAGACCTTGTACTCCATCTGTGCCATTGTTAGACAACTGTATTGCTCCTCCTTGGGTAATAGCAACTGAAGAAAAAAAATGACACAGCATTTAAGACACTAATTTACTTATTAACTTACAGTATTAAACCTAGATATGGAAGAATACTAATCTGAGTTTATTCCCCCAAATCAGACATATGGCTTTAATGTACATTAAAGAAATCATGCTTTGAAAGTAAGTTTTCAATTTTCTGTGACCCATATTTGGGGGCAGGGGGTGGGTTTTAAACAGCATTACACAGAGGAGCTACAATCCTCTCCCAGGGAATACTTTTTATTTTGTTAGGGTTTTCTTCTTGATTGGTTTAGGTCTTTTCCTCAGTCCTTTTTTTCCGTCTCATCCGAAATTCCTCTCCTCTTCCATGCTTTATGCCCTTCAGTCTCCTCTGCTGCTATTGCTATCCATCTTGTGTTTCACTTTCTTCTTGCTTTGGCATTTTTTTCCCTTCTGCTTGTATCCCGCTTCTCTACAACTTCCTCAGCACTCAGTGTTGTCATTCATAAAGGTCCAATTTCACACTTTTTTTCCCCCTTCAAACAATCATACTTCTCTGGGGTTTTTTCCTTTCTTTCCCTCAATCCTGTCTTGCAGGTGTACTAAGACATCACCCCTCGTTTGTGATTCCACAGCATTTCACTGTGTTCCTATATACAGACATACCAAAATCTCAAGTATCTCCACAAGCAGTTATTTTACAGTTATGGCAGGAAAGCAGAGTTAAACCACATCAATTTCAATAGAAGTAAGTAGGATATTATGCAAAGTGGCTAAGAAGTAAAGAGAGATACAGAATTTTAAAGAAATTTTAAAAGAAAGATTAAAGTAAGTAGTTTTTTCTCCCTTTTTTATATTTAATAGTTTGTGTGTGAGTCAGTATGTGAATACTGACTTTACTACTGTTTCCTCAATCCTTTAAGTCAAAGCACTGTATCTAAAAAAATCTAATGAATAAAGAAACCACAGAAACGTGTATCTATTACATATTTTAAGTAAGGTTGCTGAAGTTCTTATTTTTTCACGGCTTTCTAAAAATGTAATTGCAGACTGTAATGTTTTTTCTATTAGTGAGGTTAAAATTTTGTGAACCAATATTAATCTGCCAGGAAAAAAAGAAATTTCTGAATTACCTCATCTGGTTCCTGAAGTGAGAAAGATAGCACTGTGGTTAGTTCATATTTTGCCTCAGGATGCATTAGATGCACTAACTGGCAAGCAGTCCCAGAATGTTAACTGAACCTTTCAAATACTTAGAACAGGAATGTGTTTAAAAGGCATGGTTATCAAATGGTCAAATTAAAACGATCTTATTTTCACCTCCTGCTTTGTCCCAGTCCGAACAGTTAAAGAAATAATAGTTCTTCATCTTCTTACCCCACTTACTAGCACCACTAAGAAATTCAGACTACATACTGTACTGCCCACTGCTGGTTTGGTAAATGGGAGTTGGCACCGTAACAGTGGCGATGGCAGGTGCTGCTGTTTCCTCTTCAGACTTTTCTTCTTCGATCCTTGGCACTCCTGGGGCGTCTGAGGACAAGTCATTCAAAATTTTTCTGGCAAAGACAGTGTGTTGTAGAGATTTTAATAAAAAAAAAAAAAAAAAGAAGTCTATGTGATACATAATGCTGGAGAAAACTGAAAAATGCAGTAAGCCAGCAAGGAAAATATGGGTGCAGAATGAAAAACCCACTCTTCAAGCTCTTATTGAAGCGGATTGTTCAAAATGCCATGCACCGATGGGCAAGGGAGCCAGCACAGAACAGCTGTGCTTATCAACGTAAGACACAGGGCTTCTCGACTGGTTCTTCTCAAGATCCAGCTATCACACAACCTTCCCTTTTTCTTAAAAAACATGCTTCTCTCTCATCCATTTTTACTTGTTCCCTGCTTTCAGCCACATAAAGATGTGAAGAAAGCAAAAGTACATAGAAACCTGTCTCCTCACTTACATTAGGGGAACTGCTCTATTTCAGAGACCAAAAGACCTCAACCAGAGAGCTAAGCCTAAGGAAATTAGCATAAATGCTTGTAAAGAGCAACCAGTTTATAATGTCACACCTGCCTGGGAGATAAGACGGAGTGTTTTGAGTGAAGTCACATGGTTACATTTACTGGTGCCCTGCCTGAGAAAGCTGTGAGATTAGCATGGGTCAAAGAAAGAACAGCTCATTTCATTATTTACACAGGTTAATTATCCAAAGTCAGAACTGCTAAAACATCACTGCTACAGGTCCCACTCAACACGTCTGTAAGACTGACCATAGCAGTTACTGCAATCTGCATCATTTAGACCAACATTGTCCCTCAAGACTGTCAAGCCCTTTTCACTGCTGGCGCACTCTACTATGTCACTGCAAAACACTACTTAGGTAAAGGGCAACTGTTTTTTAATTCTCCTCTCATGTTTTCCTGTGGACTGTTAAGCAAACACAGCTGCAGACCCCAAGCTCCAAGACAACACTCATTTCTTAAATAAGGCTCCTACAGCTTTGGGAGCCAGAACATCTGTATGGAGCTATTTGGGAAGAGCAGTCGTTCTGCTAAGCAACTTGACAAACAGAGCTGCGCTGTTGCTGTTTTGACTCTGCTCATCCAAGAACCCCAGCACTGCACAGGCACTTCATCACTGTGCCAAGCACCACTTGGACAAAAAAAAAAAAAAAACCTCATCCAGAAAGTTTGCAATCTAGGTGTTAGACCAGAAAAACTAGTGGACGGAACAGATTAAAAAATACGGAGAGAGCAGGGAGGATGAGGAACCAAACTCAAGAAGCTCAAAATAGAAAAGAAACTACAGCTCGCCACTTTTTAAGCTCATGTCAGATATGATCTGGTGGTTAAAACCTTCCTTTGCCATCATAAAGATGCATTTGAGAGAAGGTAAGATGGCAGCTTTACAAATATAGGAGTTACAAACTCACATGGGGAACACACAGTGTACTTCAGTAGCAGGATCAAAGTAGAGTTTCTGAGAAAAAGGTATAGCTTTCAATTCTGCAAACCTATCTTCACCTATCTTGTCTCTGGGACCAATTTCAGCAACTTGAATAATGCCAACCGGGAACTCATTGAACGCAGCAGCGGTCCAGCTCAGCCTTCCTGACATGACCCCTATGCTGGCCCATAGCTGAGCTGTGTATACAAGTTTTACAATAACAGAGTTTTGCTGAGTCACCAGGATCTGGTTTGAGGACAGAGGCTGTGGTATGGCACCAGTGCGTGCAAAGAAGTCCATCTCAGTGAGAAGTAGGCAGTTTTGCCGCTTGTTTACTTAGCTCTGTTGTCTCATGACACACAGCCATTTTATAAAAGCCATATAGAAAAAGCATGTGTTACCCTGCAGAAACAGACTGCAAGGAAATCTGTGGCAGCTTTGAAATTAGTAACACTAATAAAAATATTACATATAAAAATAGTAATTACATATAAAAATAGTAACACAAATAAAAATATTTTCCCAGATCTGTTATAGCTAGGATCTTTGGCAATAATTTTCACTACCTGCAGCAGAACAGTCTTGAAGGCTGCTGGAAAAGATAGAAAATAATCTGCAAATCGTAGAAAAAGCTAAATGGCTGAGACATGCTCAGGCCTAGAGTCTCGCCTATATTTCTAAGGCTATGCTAATAAAGCAAAAAGCAGCAGGGATCCACAGGTCAACTAA
>NW_010400466.1:1814-23976 GCF_000710305.1 Buceros rhinoceros silvestris | reverse complement strand
ATTCCTTAATGCTATTTAGCACGTTTTAAGAATGAGAAGTGAGATTTAATACAGTCAGAAAAAGCTGTGCAAGGGCTTAATTGATAAAGTAACATATGATTAACACCCTGTGAAGGAGCACCTTAGTTGGTCTTACTGCAAAAGTATTTGCCATGACAACTAAAGATACTAGATGCCTATCACTACAGTCAACTCATTCCCTGACTTCTTAAAACTTTAGACTTTTTTTGCTCAAGTAGAAATTCTCTCTGAGACACAGAACACCACATGTTCATTGAAAGTCTCATGGGAGAAAGGAATTGATTGTTGCTAGCATTTCAACAATAATAAAAAATAATACAGTTGATTTTTTCAGGCCACAGATTACACAGAAACCACTTCCTTGTGAAGCTTCAGTGTGTTTCATGTATTAAGTATCCATTAAATCTATCTCTTAAGGCACCTAGCACAATGATACGTCAATGTTTCACAGATGTGGCGATGAGCTTATTCTCAGTTCATTTCTGTCTTAACTAAGAGCAACAGCTGAGATTTCTTCCTCCTCCTCCTATTTGCTTATCTCTTTACATCCCGTTCCATGGAAAGACATTGCAGAAGAGAGATTTCAGTTAAACGGTAAATGTAAAAATAACTATACAATCCAACTGTTGGTCTCCCCACGTGAAGAATGCATCCATCAAGCAAAATGCTTCTGCTTTTAAATTCCATACCTGTAGGAAGGTCGTCTGGAAAGAATTTCTCTTCGTTTCTGTGAGTCTGTGACACTGTCTACTGATTCCTGTGAATCTTCACTTTCTGCTATAGTGGAGATCTGTAAATAAGAACAGCATTCAATCTTAAAAAGACACAATGTCTTTATTTTAAGGAAATGATGACATCCTGTGAAAAACATCACAATGCAAGTATTCTACAGTGCTTCTACCTGGCCAATGAACAGAAAGGGCAGGCTGTTTAGTAACAGATCCAGTGAAGAATAACCACAGTCAGTTATATACTCACAAGAATGTCCTTTACAATTTAAATAGTCCAATAAGAAAATATAAGCAGTAATTCCATACACTTTTTGCTTTCCATGATTCATTCCTTGTTTCCATCCATTTTAAGGAAACAAAGATTTTTTAGTAAAATTTAGGGAGAGAATAACTAAAACAAAATTAAGCTAGCAGAAATGTTTGGAAACAAAGAGCACAATACTGAAGTTGAGAAACATCCATAATTTTCAAATTCAAAGTGTACCGAAAATGTAAAAACATCTCCAATTTATAAAACCAGAGAGTGTTTTCCAAAATTCACATGACAAATCCTAATGACAGTGAAGAGCGAAATGCCTGTGAGAAACACAGCTCACAGCCGAACATTTTATGCCCTGTAGGAAAGATTCCTAAAGGCTCAAAAGCTTGCTGGCGCCCAAATCTCACAGTTACCAGAGAGAGGGCCTGAACAGGTCTGAGGCTGGCTGTGAACCACCAGGCTTTGAATATCCAAACACACTGGCTTTGCTCCAAGCCAGGTGAATTCCAAGCATGGTTTTGTTGTCAGTCCCTTATCTTCCACCTCTAGGCTAGTAACTTGTGCACTTTCTAGAACTGCTCACCTCCAGGTAGATTAAACCTCTAAATTTTTTACTCCAGTGGCTGAGGAGGGTAGAGCACGACAGAAACTCAGTGCTAAAGCTGACAAGAGGTAAACAGAGATTAATATCAGAATGGCCTAGTTTTAAATTATGCATGCCTTATTATTTTTTACAATAATACCCAGCTAAATATCTGTATCAAGTAGTCACAATGTCTACTTTTTAAAGTTAAACACTTTGTGGGCTCAGAGTACTCAATAGCCACGCAATGATGTGCAGTCCTTGCCCCATGTAGCTGCTGTATGCCAAGCAGTTTCTGCTTCTGCATTCCATAACACTGAGCTTCAAGTGGTTAAAAAACCCAAAAGTTACAAATTTTAAAGATTTTGGACTACTTGACTCCCACGTCTTCAAGCTACCTTATTGCATTGCATTATCTGTCCTGCTTTACAGAAGAGAAAATGCTAGGACTTTACAAAGCAAACAATGTTCAACAGGTGAATTTTAAAGCCTTTTTTGTGAGAGGACTGACAGGTTTATCTTAAGGACCATTAACATACAGACGTCTGCTTTGTTAACCAATGCAAATATTTTCTAAGTAGCAAAGACTCTCATCCCAGAATATCAGCCTCATTCATAATTAAATATTACATTATTTTAAAAATCCCTTTTTTTTAACTTCAGAATAGGATGTACTCTTACTCAGTAAAGACGTATGAAATACAGTAGAGAAAAAAAGTACAATAATACCATAAGAAAAACCATGAAGCTGTTAAACTCACCAACCAAATTCTAGAGGGAAATGAAACTCAGCAACGTTTGAAAGTGAAAAGTGGTTAAACCAGAACAGAAAAAAAAAATACTGTACAGATTTTTCCTCCAACTTGCTCTTAAAGTTTATATAGGTAAAAACACAACCCAGAACGCAAACACATTAGAAACAACAGGCAGGACTATTCAAAAGGCCCAATTCATGTCTTAGGTATTTCTTCAGTCAGTACCTGAACAGTCTGGACCTGTGGAGACTGAATAACTGACGGCTGGGCAGCCTGAATTACTCCATGCACTTGAACCGTCTGCCCATTGGGCAGCTGAACTAAGGTCACCGTGGGCGCAGAAGACGTTGCGTGAGCTGCTGGCATAGATACCTGCAAAGAAGAGACAGTGGGCATAAATTAGGTTATTGCAAAGATTTCTTATTTCATTACAAAGAACACATTTTGTGAAATAATTGTCTTTTTTAGACCCCAGTAGAGGAACCAAATGTTTCAGCGTAATATAAAACCCCCTGAACTGCCTAAGCCCAACATCTGACCTACTTTACAAATTAATCTAATGCAGAATATCTGCAGGCTCGAAATACTGCTTGTAAAACCACTGACAAGAATGAGAAAAACATAACCCGCCTCTAATTTGAGGTAAACTAATAAAAACACGTTAATTACGTTTTTGCTTACTTCAGTTAGATATTGCTAGGACTTGGGTGTACTCCTACAGACACTGCTGAGTCAAAGGCAGAAACATATGAGAGCACAGCTATTTTTGTTCTTGCTCAAGAAAATGTCAAGTGTTTGCCATATATAAGAAGTTAAAATTTTTAGGGAGTCGTACCTGTCAGACTTTCTAGAGACTAAACCATATCGAGTAGCTGGCAACGTCCATTTGAATGAACAAAACTGACCATGTGTTCAGACATGAAATCTATGGGTTTGCAGTGGAAACAAATGGTTTCTAGGCAGTTACTGTGATTCAGCATTGACAGGTCAACACGAACTCCAGTCTTAGAGCTATTTCTGTGAGGAAAAACTGCACACGTTTTAAACGCTCAGTTCCTAAACACAACTGAGTTTCTCTGGCACAGACCTGCAGGCATAGCGGCCACGCCAACAGGGACAGGCTAATGACTTCAACCCAGTACATTAGCACTGCATGCACGGCATCCATGTCCCGTGCAGGGGCTCAGGCTCCAAGGACAGCGATATCCACACAAAGCTGTTCACATCAGGCGGGAAAGCCTCACTCTGGCAGGTCACAAGAACTATTATGGGCAGCTGAAGGGCCATGCACCAAGGTTGCTACATGGCTGGGCAGATGCCCCAGTGCACATCCAGTATTCAGCAACTGTCTGGTGGCACGATGCATGTGTTCATGGGTGGAGGGCTCCTGAAAGGCAGGGGGCTGCCAGAGCTGCCATACCAGCGCACACAGCCCTTGGTTTGCGCCTGACTCACACCATCGTAGCCCTCAGGGCAGAACTGCAGGCAAGCGTGAGCTGCTCTGGTAGAGCTCAGCCAAGTCATGGGTCACTGACTGACCAGCCTCCTAGACACCTGAGTCTGGAAGATGTAACGAACCTCCAGTGTTCAATGGCATTTTCAAGAAATTTAGTCCATGTAGCTACAACACAAGAAGGGGCTGTACTGATGTCCTACCTAATCTCAAAGAGCTGCTGTGTACCGGATGCAGAAGTAAATCCTCTGTTGTCCCCATAAACATGTGGTTCTCAAAAAGCTGCAGTAGCTGATCTCTGAATTTCCATAAACATCCGTCAGTTACAAGGAAATCTTGCTTAACAACAAAATTAAAGGGAATTACATGTGGGCCTCTCTCCTCCACAGCTGTCTCTCCCTAATCCGCAATTTTCTGTTTGCCTTTACCTTCCTTTTTCAGGAAAACAGCTGCAGCATTACATGGTGGTACTTAACTCACATCTAAGGGAAACCAGGGCTGAGATTATCATAAGCACACTTTCCTCTGGCAAATTGTATTTCTTTACCAAGTGACCTTTTTTAATAATGCATGTCTGACTGAACAGTCCTTGGCAATGACAGCAAAGCTGATCAACTGGAGGCCACTCTGCAGTTGGATTAAGCCAACAGCAGAGTGTAACTTCCGCAGATGTCTCTGACTCATACCTTGTGGAACTGGAACAAGTTTCCTTTTGACTCTGAAAACTACCCTGAACTAACTAAAAATGCAGCTAATATTAAATTAAGCTTACAAGAGGGGTGACCTTACAAGAGATAACGGAAGAATTAAATTGACATTAGTTATTTAGGTTTGCCTCTGAGGACACTCCCTAATACCAATCACTGCCACTTCACATATTAAAAATATCATAACAACATAACGCTGCTGTGAACAAGACAAGGAGTTATGTTTAGACTGCTATATCACCTCCACAAGGAATATAAAGCCTGGGGAAAAGCTAAGGTGCAAATAATGCAATGGATGACAACAGAGAAAATTAGGAAAAAATATAACTCTTTGTGTTTCACATGGATTTTAACCATAGCTGTATAGCTTTTTCTTACTTGGAAAAAATTCTCATTCAAGTATCAGGGTAATTTTGCTCGAGTAAAGTGTACTCAATCCACCACATTCTTGTGCGAACGTTCAGCTACCTGGTAGTTAGTATGTTAGCAGAAGAACTGAAAACATTCTTGCTTCTCTGGGCTAAATCTTAATGCATACCAAGTGAGAAGCAGTTTGGTAGTTTTGCAAGCGAAATAAACCTCTTCCACTCAGTTCACACTGAGGTGCTATTCGCACCACCTACATCCTGTGCCTAAGTTAGACAGTGTGAAAACTGTCCAAAGAGGCAAGCTGGTGCAGGGCAGCTGGTGGCCTGTAAATTCACACTTCAGCTTCACTCAACAAAATCATCCTGTGCATTTTAACAGCTCCAATCCCCATACTTTCATTTGAATGGAAGCGTACTATCTCTGGTTTGCCAAAAGGTGTAACGACTTTAAAAAGACATTAATCATTTATAAAATGATAACTGATTTAACACTTGTGCCACTTAAAAAACACTCAATTCCCCAAACTATGAGATCTAAAAAAATTGTTTGTTCTTTGCAGACTGCAAGTAGTTTTAGAATTAAATGGTTACAGAAGAGAGACTAACAGATTCTGTACTCATTTACACAATGGAGTTGCTTCTGCCAACCATCAGTATATCCAAGAATGAAACCAGCTTCCAAAATTAGAGATGTGGCTTGGATTACATCTCTTGTCTCTCCAAAATAATTTGGGCATAATACACGATCTACTACTGTCTCTCTAAACAGCCAACAACTCTGTGAAATTCTGGAGACAACAGGGTAACATGAGCTGTCAAATGCCAGGTTGTTCCATTTGATTATTATGTTCATAATATGGATCCCATCTGATAAGATGCTGCATTATTTATCTATATTTTCAGTTTGTTCTACTCAGAATTAAACTGACTACTATAGACAAGTTTCTAACCAAAAACAACAGCAAAATAATCCAGTCAATATAAAAAACCCAGTAAATTACATCTTTTGAAAAAAACCCAACCTTTCAGTGGTATGGTTGTGGTAAAGAATGCTAAGAAATGTTTTTATTCATCATTCTGTTAACATTACAGGGTTTACACACACACAGTTCTTCAGAACTAACACAGCCTAGTGTGATGGGAAGTTAAAAACCTCTACTGCTTTAAAAATGTGAAGACAAATATTAAAGGAACTAACATTGCATCTGTTTCAGAATCGTATCAATGGAACCCTTCTCTCAGGCCCATGAGCAGACATTATCCCTCTTAAAAAAATTATCCAATAGGTAAAACTATTACACCGTATGATTTTATACCTGGGCTAACGTTGCAATCTGTGGTTGTGCCTGTACTGTCATCTGTTGGGTTTCTGCCTCTGTAACGGCTGCATCTCCACTCTGCTGGTTCTCTGCTCCAGATTCCATGGTCATTTAGTTACCTACAATCACAATATTTGTCGTAAGTCTGGGTTGGTATGCAAGTCCATTATTCTTGGTGGATCTGGTAGCAATCGCTGCCGCTGAATTCCCATTACTACATGCTGTTTTCATCTGCTTATTTAAATATTGCCAAACTATTAGCATTCAGGCAAATTTTTTTCATGCCAGATGTCTGCCTCAGGTTAATTTTGATGTGTGTAATGTTTCTGAAAAACAGGTCCAGTCTCCTCTAATAACGAGAAAAAATGCGTTTTGCTCATCTTAAAAAAATTGCTTGAGCAATTGCACTATAATGATCTAGTACCTCCAATTTCCAGTAATGACCGGCAGTCTGTCAGGAAGGGCACTCCCACAAGTGCCAAGGTGACAACGTGCCCTGCTACAGCCCGCCCTCTCCCCAGCAACTGCAGTTTGCAGATAACCAATAGCAACTGCTTCTCATTTGGAGACTTAGTTTTCAGTCTTCCGTCTGAACTAACTATGCAACATCTCCATGCAAATTCTTTCCACAACCAGACTGTGAATGGCCCTATGTCACAGCAACAGTCTTTTCTACTTGGTAGCTTTAAAGTCTGTATACATAGCAATGGAAGCCATTTCTACTCGAACCTTAGTGTAAATAAAAAATTTTATATTTAGAGGTACACAGTAGTCTGTCACGACCTAAGTTTTGTATCACATATAGCTCCTAATGCACTTATATTTCTAACCAATAAACGAGCATACTTAGATCACCAGAACACAAAACTCTATAAAAAGAGGTTGCATAACTTCCCAAACCATGCATGTAGGCAGAGTGCAATGAATGTTAAATTCTGCACGGATCTGTGAAAATTACTTTTCAGTTCTTCTTTAAATACTGGTATGAAAATATTTAGTATATAAAAAATAACTTCCAAATACAAAGCAACGCTCCCAATGGAGATATAGCAATATCACTATTATACAGAACTCCAAATACCAAATATTAGCAGTGAATATTACCTCCACAGCCACCATACTAACCCTGTGTACCACCTGTGCTGCCCAATCTACTCAGGCCTATGGCTCCCCCTAAGGCAGCACACCTTTCTTCAGAGCCGGAGCAAAACAACCAGCAGAGCATTTCTGCTTTGGGAAAGGGCCAGGAGGCAGAGGATGCTCACATCAGAAGGTGGAAAGAAAGAGAAACACCCCTCTCCTTGCTCAGCTTTACTAGTCCCCCGAGGAAAAGACTCTGAAGTATCAGGTGGTGGTACCACGTCCACATTCAAGACATTTCATTTTAAACATGACTGGGAAACTTCTATTTCAACACAAACTATACCTCGGTATTACAGGAAAGAAAATACTCTTTGGAGACGTGTTGCCTAAAGCAGTAGAGTCACACTGCAACCCGGAGCATAATATGAAATATCTCCCTTAGAGTAAATGATTACTAATCATGAAAGATAAATCAGCATTTCAAAGTAGAGGCTGCATCTCACCTCAAAAGAAAGCAAGTCAATGTATATAAATAAGAATCTGTATCGTTAGTATTGAAAGTGACTGCTGAAATGGGCTTTTGTGTTTGCGCGTGTGAAGACTGAAATGTTTAAATACCAAGAATTTAGTTCCAATATCAGCTTAGGAACTCCTAGGAAATGAAAAGAAGGAAAATAATTAAACCTGATTCTCCTTAAAAACAAACAATGGAAGAAAATCTACAAATGTTTGGAAAAAGCAAATTAAATTCTTCTAAGCACCTGGAATTCTAAGCACCTGTTGCCATGATTTTTGTCCCACATAAACCAGGTATCAGTCCAACAAATGCTCAAGATAAACAATACTCTACCTATTTATATATAATGGCAAACTGGCCATAAAAGAAAATAACTGTAACCTCACTGCATTGTTAGTAATCTGGATGTTACAATTTTTACGAGCATTTCAAGAATAGCCTGTCTCTGTGCCAGTATCATAATCCCATTCCGTTTCCTACAGTACCAAGTCTTTTCCATGTTGGATTTCAACTTCCAGAAAGAACATAAGAAAACTCAGGTACTATTTGCAATTACTATTTGTAATATACATTAACAAACTGTTCTTAAAGACTTAATTCATGACAGCAGTTTAAGTGGGTTTTTATCCCAACTTTAACACACGTTATATTTTAACAGTCTTAGTCCTCCATGTTTTTCACCCAATTATTTTTAGTGTTCCGCATTTTCAAAAGTGGAGACTAAAAACCAGAATACCACAAGTTTCTCTTCGATTTTTATCACGTCTAAGGAGGTATATAATAACTTTTTTGGGGAGTATCAGCCAGTTCGTCCAAGGTAAGCAAATCAACAACTTTTTCCCAATTTCTATGCATGTATCAATGTGACTCCACCCAAAAGACCACCTCATCAGAACTCATTTGGGAAGCGGACATCAGCATCATCTCCCACCCCAGGTATCTGGAGGAACTTTAAAAAACAATTTCCCAGCTACAAATTCAAGTACACTGCAAACCCAATAATGCTTTTGTTTGCTGACAGAAATCGTAACTCCCGTATGCAGTCCGTCGCTATACGTATTGGATTAGAAATACATGAAACATGCAAGTGCGGAGACTCATCAATCAGATATTCAGCAATGTTTGCAAAGCTAGACGTTGCCAAATTCCTGATAAAAAATGCAGTGTTTTCCTACGAAGAATTTCCAATCCTCTCATAGGACATTCAGCAAAGGACCTCTGCTTTTATAAGCTTGGTTTCCACAACTGCATCATCTTTTGCAGCAACATCATCTTTTGCAGAGGTAATCAGCAAAAGCATTAGCTGTTTGAAGCTCCCTCCCCTACCAATGCCAACATTTTGGAAATCAAATTCTTAACACGACTTGTGAAACACCTAAAAGGAACCTCCTCATAACATATGGTAAGCACCAAGCAATGCAGGAAGCTGCCTGCAAGAGGTACATCTTGACACATGGAGTTTAAGCGAGTTCCCAATGTGATTGGCAGCTCTTAGTCTTGTGTTATTTGCAGGTTTGCAGTACTATCGACTTCGGTTCAATTTACCTTATACATCACAGTATTTGTATCCTAACATCTTCACCACGACCTTTTACAGTAACTTGTTACAAAAAGGCATCAGATTTTTGAGCATCATGACATCATATTCCAGATACACTGATACATTGTTTCATGTTTGCTTTAACAGAAAGCTATGATTAAGATTGCTAAGATAGACAAGACCAGGCACCTAGAACATAAATAATTGTTAAGCTGCATGTACAGATAGGACCACGATGGCTGAAATTCCTGTCAGTTCTTGCAATTTACAGTGTAACAGCTGAGATAGTGACGGGTTTGAAACCTTAACCTCCCTGCACATACAAATGAACGCCAATCTTCACACCTCCTTTCTAAGCTCTCATACACCCCTAGTGTAGACAAGCGTTGCTGACCAGCACCCCAGTGTCCTTCCGTTCCTGTGGGTGCTCAGACCATCCCACCACCCCATTCTCTTTCTCCTCCCATCCCTTTTGCAGTGGCCCACCCTGCTCTCTGTCAGTGATGTCCCTGGCAGCCACCACACTGGAACTTGTCAAAGGGAGGTGGGGATCTGAAAGTGTCCTAGTGGGGAACAAGTGTCCGTAGCAGGAAAGGCATACAGGAGCAGAGGAGCACACCTTCTTCTCACTCCTCCCTGCTTCCAGGCTACTTTCCATCTTGTCAGGAGAGGACACACACCTCCCACTTTGAGAAAAAATTAGTAATTTCTGTAGTTCATCTTGAACCAAGTATTCTAAATGAAACTAACCAAAAAAACAGTTAGCTAGTAACAAGCGGACTTGGAAACCCAGAGTCTGCTTGCCTAAAACCCACCAGCTATGAACTCTGAGTACAGGTTAAGAAAGTTGGTGAGATTACCTGGTTAAAGACAGTTTAACTTGTGACTTTTATGTAATACATGATTTTCTTTACTAGTTCAAAAGAGCTAATATTATACTTACTAATACTTTCTTAATAACATACTTACTAACGACCTGAAACTCCAGAGGTGAAGAGCCAAATAGCGAAACACTCAACTGACACCCAGAAGTCTGTTCAAGCCAAATTAGGACTAGGAGAAAGCAGTTCAGCAGAAGATAACTAACTGTATTAGCTGAACTCACACCATGACAGCAGAAGATGGATGCTAATAAACATGAACAGTTACTGGTTAGTTACATAAAGCTGGAGTGGGGGCCTCGGCACTACTGCAGATAGTTCAGTTCAGATTCCTGCTTAACATGCATCTATGGCAAGCAAAGCTAAAGTGGTAGACTGCAACAGTAACAAGAGACAGGGTAATCTTTAAAAATTATCTTTGAGTAGATGGACCTTATAGATCAGCTGGATTACAGTGCAGAGGCTGGGAGCCCACCTTGAAAATGGTTCTGTGGAACCTCTGGTGTTCAGAGAAAGCAAGAATTTGGGGCAATGAAAACCTGTTGTATGAAGAGACTAGACAGAATTGTATTATTTACCCCAGCAAGGACAGAACTTACTCAAATACTAAAAAGTGTGTTTAAATTAGTAACAGGGTAAGTACACTAGAAGTACTCACTGTCTGATCATAAGGACAACAAAGCTGAAAGGCGGCAAATTTAAAGTAATAAAAATGAAAATTTAAAAATATCTATTTAAAAATTATGAAAAATGGTACTTCATGTACTGCGCAAATAGAGCACTGATGCTGCTGACAGTAAGCAATTTGTCAGGATTCAAACAGAGGTTAGGCATGCACAGGGATAAAAAGAACATCCAAGAATATCCAGAATTAGTATGGCTATTTCAAACAAACAAACAAAGAACAGGACTGAAAGTAAGATTAAAACCTCATGAGTCGGGATTTAAATCAGTATCTAATCCTGAAAAGTTCAAATAAAGATTTTCATGACGGGGAAGATTATGTCACATGTAATGCTTGCAGGTACCAGCAGTCTTTCGAGGTACCTACTGATCGTCAGTATCCTAAAGACAAGATGCTGAACTAGGTGCACTACAGATGACAGTAACTCCTGGCACCTCTGTCAGTTAAAGCAAGAATCGATGTTGTGCATTCAGAACATGAGCAGTTACCTCCCCTCCCACCTGCTCACAGGTCAGGAATACGTAATTCTGTCTTCCCACAGCTTTCACATAAATGTCTTCCTGCTTTAGTACCCACCCATTGATAGATCTGTGGTCTCCCTGCTATACCTTGCTTGCTGCTTCTTCTCTCTCTCTCCCAAATACTCTATGAACTCCAGCATTTCTCCTGAACATTAGACTCTGCTCCTTCCTTTCTCCTTGCTCGCATGAGCCACAGGGCTCTCTTGTTCTGCAGACAAGGCTACTTTTCGTCCCCAGGACAGACTGGAGAAAAGGTGGAGGTCCTTTCCCAAACATCACTAAATCCAGGAACCAAAATACCTCACTGTGGCTGGTATGAATAACTTTCCATCCACCTTTCCCCGAGAAGGTCCTAAATGCCCCAAAGCTTTCTGGGCTTTTCAGCTGTATCAGTTGGCAGAGCAAAACATACTGCCCCTCCCCAACAGCCTTTCTTTTCTTTGTCTTTAGTAACATCCTGGTGACAATTCACTGTTGTCAGTTAATGCTTAGGCTGACATCAGCCATAATGTAACTACACCTTGAGGCCACACAATCCACTTTACACCTCAGACCGGTGTCACAGCCTGCTCATAAGCAGACCCCTTCTTCACAGCTAGATCATGACTTCTCATTTTATTTTTTGAAGTACACACACACAGATTTTGAAGAACAACATGAGAGCCTCCAAATACAGTGCAAAGCAGAGCCAAACAAACCTACACTCATTTTCAGCCTCACTTAAGCCACATCCAGTCAGACATTCACCTCACCCAGCCATCACCTGCAGAGGCCATCTCTACTGCTACATGAAGTTCTTGATCCAGCTCAATATCCAGCCAACCGGCTGCTCATAGCAGCAAAAGACCGGAGCATCGAGG
The DNA here is from genome assembly GCF_000710305.1 of Buceros rhinoceros silvestris. NCBI lineage: Eukaryota > Metazoa > Chordata > Aves > Bucerotiformes > Bucerotidae > Buceros > Buceros rhinoceros. The sequence goes on along the minus strand of NW_010400466.1, from coordinate 11,693 downwards.
GTACTGTGGAAAGGGAAACTGAGGCAATACCTGTTTCTCAGGCCCTGTATTCGGATTTATTCATAGCAGTATGATTGTTCAGGAAGCAAATACAACTCCAAAGTTCCAGGAATACAATTCACTCTGTATTTACTATATGTAGCTTTATAAAGCCACAGATCCACCACGGAAGCACAGAAAAGGTCATCAAACACTACCCTTGTAGGTATTATTAGTTTTCACCTCTCTAGTGTAAATACTGAGTACACTCACATGAAATCTGCAAACACTTCCACTGTTACTTGCAGTGTGACAGCCCTTTCAGTCGTGGCTCAACAGCCACTTTATGAACTCCATTCAATGGCTGCCAGACTGAGAAAATGTTCAGAGAAAAATAATTCTGTTTACAGCTAACACATGGGACTTCAAATAACCAGTAATAAATGCTCAACAGGACAAGCCAGGCCCATAATTATCTCTGTCACTAATGACTATAGTGGGTTGGCACAGGAACTGCAATTTACACCAGTTTCTCTGTCATCCCAAGCTGGCACTGCCCCTACTGCTGCTCCCTGGGTGTTTCCTCCTTCCACCCTCTCCTCGGGGTGACAAGATGGTGTGCCATACTGTGAACACAACCTACTACTGCTGCTTTGTCTTACACCTACCTTTTTACCACTTCTTTGAATGGGTTTATCCCACAACCACTTGATGGTCATGCCAGCCTCTGGGTCAGGGCAGTGCAAGGGCCGAGTGGAAGAGGAAGTAAAAGAATGGCCTCAACAACCACCTCCACTGAAAAGAAGTCATTGGGTAACTATTGTTACTATTGAAAACATAATCCATAAATATATTTATAAGTGTTCTGTCCTCATATTGAACATTTTCAGGTATTAAAAGATTCATCAACATGCTTTACATTTGTGATCCTTAACAGTCAACAGAATTGTGAGAACTACTTAGAGTGATTAGGCATAGGGAGAAAAAACCCCCAAACACCCCAAAAGATGTCTGCATACTGAATTTTAGAGAAATGAGATTTTTAAGGATGTCCTGGGCATATACAATCCATTCACAAAGACTTCACTGAACTGGCTTGTTTCTGAGAATTCAGCACACCTCATAGTTCTGACACATTTGTTGCCAGTACCATTTTTATGCAGTGCATTTACATACAGACTGACCACACTTTACTACAGCTTACCATCTACCTCTGACATTATTTTTAGCACGTAAAAAGTACTTAATTTGCAACCTACGCTGATTTCGTGTAATTCCCATTAACTGTAGGAAGAAGTTTTCCTTTCACAAAAATTGTGAAACCATGTGAAATTGTTAAAAGACATGCCTCTTCTCCACATGCCTGCTGAAAGTAGGGTGGCTCACTTCCCTGTGTGTAGCTGTTAATTACTTAATAAAAATTATCACAACAACGTATCTGAACAGTATCATTTGTACGCAGGCATCTTTAACACAACATACAATATGGGCATCAAATGATTTTTTATGACAGCATGTGGGAGCTAACGCTCCCATTACATACATCAGGAACTCCAGAACAAAAGCTCTTTGCAACTGGTACAGGCCTAACAAATTACTAACCAGCACAGCTACTCATGACGAGGTTTAATTTCTGGCCCTAGACATATTCTTCTACCTTTGACTGAAACAGCAGTAGGCGGAGAACTGAAGAATAAACAACCCCAAGAGATCTGAAGCTGACCTCTCAGCACAACTGACTGCAGTGACATGAAGCCAGCCACTTCTATTTGCACTTCTAACTTCAGTGCTAAACTGTGATAACACACCAGTTTGATGGTGGTTATTTTTTTAATAAAAAAAGGAAGACATAATTACATCTGTACTAAGGACTAGTGAGGTATCCTTTTGTGAGTGCATGTGCCTCCGAAAGAGAGCCCCTGGGATGCTACGAGATGCTGCAGTTCACTGAAGTGCTCACTTCTGCAAACAGCAGGTACCTCATACGGTGAGGTGGGTGGGGGTGGCGCCTGCTCAGCCCATGGTGAAAGCTTGCTGGATGTGAACCAGCACCCATCTAAAAGCCATGGGGCTCAGTCTGAACTCAAGTAAGGTGCGTTCAGCAGTGGGTAAAATAAACTAACACCTCCCTTTTGCTAAGTCCCTGTGCCCATGCTGCTACATCCTACCTCGTAGCAGGGGATGTTAACTTGAGCTCAGTGCCATGTTAAAGCAGCTACACGACCCCTGCGTAAGGAGGTAGATTGCACCTGGCTGCCACAGCAAGAGATGTAGAAACAGTGCTCTGGTGCCACCCAGATATCTAGATATGCCAAATAAATAATTTATCCTGCTGTGCTAGCCAACAAGCAGAATGTTTTGGACCACCTCCTGTCACAGCAAACACTGGCATGTGAAGGTGTTTCAGCAGAAGAGCTAAGGCAGTCCACAGAGACAGAAAGGACAGCTAATTCTGCAAGTGGACAGAGACCTTCTCCTTCCCCAATGACACAGAGAAAATGAGAGATGATGTTAGAATGATGTTGGTGTTCCTACCAACAATGAAAAGAGTATTCAGAGAAGAAAATGATGCCCAGTTAGCAAGGTTAAGATCAGTCTAAGAAAGTGTACATTTTCCTTTTTTCCACTGGTAGACCTGTCAGGACTTGAGACTGCCACCTAACCTGCCAGAGTCATTCAGAAGGATCATATTTGTTCTCCTGCATATGCATTTCCATTTCTTACGGTCTTTTACTGACCCATCATTCATCCTGGCAGAGTAAGAACCACCTAAATGTTGTGTGAAGTATTTGACAATGTTTTAACATGTTGAAAGGATCTTTAACAACCTTTAAACATCTCAGGTCACAGGCATCAGCTGAAGGAACTCCTGCAATCCAAACCTGTGGCAGCCTCAACTCTCTAAGGAGAGATTCAACACATGTTTGTATAAATAAATGAGGAAATTACTGAAACTTGTTCTCAGCAAACAGTGACAGGAACAATGACTGACTGCTCAACAGAGCTACTGGCTTAAGAAGAGGAAAGCGGGACTACGATGTTGTTAAGATGCGGTATTTGTAACAGTGCCTCTTGCACAGGCTGTGCTCTATGTAGGTGGTACACATAAGAGATTCACATAGTCTCAATCACTAGGTGCATGACAAATGTGTAAGTGGACAAAGCTAAAGCTACTTTGAAATCATATAAAGATCACCCAGCTCTCTTCTTGTGCTCAGAGCAGATCAGGAACAACTCATCAAAAACAAAAATAAAAGCCAGAGCATTACACAGACTCACATCAGTCTAGTTAAGCCAAGTACTCCAAGACCAAGGGCCAAGAATACAACATATATATATATATAAAATCTTACACCTGTAGAGAAAAGAATCACCTTTGTACAGGTGTCTTCTTAACTGCAATAATTTAAATTAAATACCAGTTACGATTTAATGGGAAGCATATGCAGCGATGTGATAGACAGACAACCATATAAACACATTTTTTATTTTCTGAAATCTTTCTTTTCTAAAGTAATTTGTTTCCAGAGTCTCTGTTAATTTTACAGTGTGAAAATACTAAGACACATCACATTTATCAAAACAGCACACTGCAAGACTGGACTGAAGCTTCTTAGACATTACACTGATGAAAGATGACTTTCTAATGTAACAGGAATTTAAATTTACACTCTGAAACTTATTCTTCTGGAAAGTCCCAAAAATTCAGGGGACTTTCCCTTGATGCAAGTAAATGTTTCCTTTCCCATCCTATAATGACGTAGGACAACTGTCAGTATTTAAAGTTCTCTGTTTGGTCTAAAACATTAAATGAGATATCTAAATTTCACCACCCATTTATTTTGTTCATGCAAAAATTAAAAAAAAAAAAAAAAAGCCTGAGGTTTGAATACCACAGGCAACCTCAGCAAAAACTGCAGATCGAAGAGTCAGATGTTAGCATCCTAAAGTGATACAGATCATACTTGCTTTCACATCATTCTTCTGGTTCAGAAAACTATCAAATCAGTTAAGAAATTTAGGGCAAGTGTGAGTTTTAGGTATTATCAGCAGCATTTTCATCATCGTTATTAAACTTGACAAGAGAATTTTAGGTGGAATTTGTGCCTGTGCTGAGATTTTGTTGTTGGCAAGATGGGACAGTTCCATTGCTAATGTTTCTAACTCACTTCTGAATGTCAGTGGCTGAAGGATTAATACATTAAAAATGCTACTATTTAAACTGCGAATTTTATACACAAACTATTAAACCAAGCACTACTCATTCTGTTTGATGCTTGGAATGTACGTGGTATTTCTAGAGTTCAGCCCATAGTATAAGAGCATGAAGTTATATAACTTGGTAAATATTGCAAAGTCTTGTTTAAAAAAAACCAAAACACAACACTTCTAATGCGTTCAGAAAGAAAACACAACAAAATGGATGTTTCAGACCAATGCTTTCACTGTTTTATTAATGGACTACCTTTGGAACTGGGCATCTGAAAAGAAGACAGATTGAATTATTTATATAAAGCTGACAATTACAAAGTCAAATGTCTGAAATGAACTCAAAATAACCTGTATCTGTAAAAGTAACACACTTGTTATGATTTAATAGCTTTGTTTCTTTCTTAACAGGCAGTGTAGGCTATTTTTTTTTGCTTCAACACTCTTAAGTAAGTGAAAACCTTTGAATTCTTTCTGCAGTTGGAGTGCTACAGTAAACTAGGCCCAGGTATGCACAAGAAAAACAGTCCTTCCTTACAAACTTTGCCCATGTCCAACTTCTGAATGTATCCTATTTGCAAAATGTATTGCAGCATTAAAACAGGAAGATCTGTGGCTTAAGCCACAGCTCAGACTTGGAAATATTTTAAATCCTAACATTGCTCTGGCTTTACTAGTTGTATTGAAATCATCGTTGCTCAGTCAATTAGCACTAGTCTTGACAGAGACACATTATCCTGCATTATCCCAATTAAATCTATGACCCACCCTCTCCCTAAACCCAAATGAAATGAAACCAAATGTGACCAAATTTTAGTAAAATAATTTTGACTAACGTTACCAAGCGAGTGGATTCTGTTTATTTTTAATGTATTTTTGTATTTGCCTGGATGGTGCAGGAGAACTTAAAAGAGAAAGCTCTCTCATGTGCCTGCCAGGCAGATCTACTCTGCAACATTTTCATCTCCACAACAGAGAATAATTTATCCCAGTTTTCAAAAACTAGAGTTTAAGACCTGCATTACCTGTGGGCAACACAGCTGTCTCCACGGAACAGAGATGTGACTGGCTGGTAATGCTGAAGGTCCAAACGATGACCCTGAGTAAGCAACAGGAGCCATCAATGAACCAGAAAAGACCAGAGACAGAAACAGAATCCATGTTTTGCATCACTGCGGTGCACACAAAATAAAATCTCCATCTAGCTTTCTGCAGCTAGAGTCTTACAAGCATTTCTGTTGGCAGCACTGTCAGCTCAGGGTCTGCTTTCCTACGGATTCTTTTTTATTTACACCTTTACAGCTGTCTGTGAGGCTGAGTACTAAACAGGACCGGGCAACCAATCTGCACTACAGACAGTTTAGAAAATGCAACTTATGTCTATCCTGGACCAGTCCTCCAACCCAGTTCACACCACTGCCTCACAGACAGCCGTACCGGTGTTACTGGCACAGGAGCAGGAACAAGGAAGGTGGAGCAGAGTCTACCCTGCTGCAGCCAGGCCTGCCAACGTAAGCAAAAGAGATCAAATTGTGGGCATAGACGTCATAAGACTGCGGGAAGTCAAGAAAGACACTGAAGAAAAGAAAACATCTATGTTCTGTAATTTGATTATTATTGTTTTCCTGATGACTCGCTTAAGAGTGGGAGGCTGCAAACAGGATTATTTTTTTCTATACGGTCAACACCCGCTTTCTGAGGATTGGGAGCAGAGATGCGTTTTTCAAACGGCCACATCACTGACAAAGCAGTTGTTTGCAGCAGGTAACACACTTCTTTCTCTACCCAGCCCAGGATAACGTGCACTGGTTAGACATTCCACAGTAACCTTATGCTACAACTTTCATGCTAGTAGTTTCAGCCACAATTATTATTTTAAAATCAGGAAGACAGGCCAAGGTATCTATCAGTTTCTAGTAACAGTGAAACTAAAGTGAGCTCACTGTCCAGGTGCCCTGGGCCAACTGACAGGATTTACACCAAGGTGTCAGACCTCGACCCCTCTGGAGCTTCATCTTTCATCCTGGGTTTACTTAAAGAAATGTTATATATAATTCACCCTATCTGACGAGCTCCTCGCAAAGAAAAGGATCCAAGGGTTACACTTATCCAGCCTCTTGAGAAGACTGAAACCTGCCTCTGATAAGGAGTAGCTATTTCAACCACATAAGTGTCATCAGGCTTTCAAAAGCAGGAAACTTTCCTATCATTTTTAAATCTTCAACTGAGACACTTACTGTATTCTAGCTTTCCTACATGCAAAGACAAACTGATGTGGCTCTGACTGGCGCGGACAGAGCCCGACTCTTCCTTCTTTCACTCCGAATCACGGATGTGCTGCAGGTGCCCAAGATGGGTCTATCGATCCAGCTCTCTGCTACTGAAGGAAGTCATGTCCCCCTTCTTCCCTTCCCTGTGAATTTGCACCAGGGTTGGTGCTAAGAGCATCTCAATCACCAACTGATTCAGCTCACTCAAGCAGAAGAAAATTAACATAACAAAAAAGCACAGATTTCTCCTGAGTTTGTGATTTGAACTGGCTCATTAGATTATACATACTACCAACACTACAGCCAACATAAAGTGATGGCCCAACACACACAGCCAGGAGCAGGAGAGAAAGGAAGAGTAAGATGTCTGTCTCTTGAGAGCTATATATAGTTGTATCAGCTCAGAGAAACCACAGCAGCAGGCTTCTGTTGTTATTATGCTGTGGCATTAGTACACGTCTGTGCCCTTTTTCACATCTTCCCTCCCTTGGTATCTCCCAGAATTCTCCTATCAGCACAAAAGAGAAAAATTTGGATGAGTTTCACAAAGAGGGGCAGGGGTCCTACTTCTATAGTAATGCCTTAGGCTTTTTTCCAAGAGAAAGCTCTCTACAATCTACAAGGGCATAAATTTACAAAGCCTGCTCATATTGCATGTCACTTGAAGGAATGGACAGGCACCAGCAGAGTTTGAGGCTGAGCCAGCTACACAGAGCCAGAAGAGTCATGAGAAAAAGGCAAGAAAATAATGTTTCCCACCCCTTATTCCATAGCATGCAAAAGATAAGCTAGACGAGATTTTACATTCAAGCCCTAGAAAGGTGCAAGGGAAAGCAAAATGAAATTGATATTGGAATAGCAGTAGAGAACAAGAGAAGATTTAGGGTAGCATCTCTCAGAAAATGCAAGTATTATTGGAACCAAAATGTCACAGGAGGTTGTAGAGTTACTGGAGAGGTGATTAAGACTGCAGCAAAGAATTGCACAGAATGGCGACAGGAGGTTAGAACAGAGAGAACAGGACTGAGGAAGTGAACACAATAGTTATTAAAAAAAAACAACCCACAAAAGGTCTTTAAGCCAAGCAGTAAGTAGCACAACAGTATGTATATGTGATATGAAAGTTTGGGAACAGCTGCTGCTCATGTTCATTTGCTTGCATTTAGCACACATAAAAACCTGGCCAAACAACCCAGCACTGCAGCAAGAAGAACCACCGCAGGATCTGTGCCATCCAGCTTAGTTACACACACAGCAATAACTCAAAAATCGTTATGCAGGTTGCGTCTTCTCATTTAGCAGCACTGCTGCTTGAGCTGCCTTTATCTTCCTGCTAACTCCAGCCCCATCCCTTCCTGACTGTGCTGGTGTGGCTACTGTGCAGCTAAGCAGCAACCAGGGGAGGGAACAATCCAGATAAAAAATAATCAGGCTTCCCACCCTTCTCCCTGCTGGATCATTTCCCCAGGCAGGTCTACCATGCAGTAGCCCAAACATTTGTGCCAGTGCGATGGAGAACACAAGAACAAATCACCAGTCGTGGAAGATGCTTCAGCCAAATATTACCGTCAAATACTGTCATATGTGGACCTGTGGTTTCAGTCCATCAGGCAATAGATGAACTTCAGAAATTCTTGGATTTCTTAAGTTAACTTTTTTTTTCCTTTTTTTTTTTTATTTTGAGTCTGCTCAAGGAAAGAATCTGCTCTTTTCTAAGCTTAGAAAGCTACCTGAAAAAGTTTCTGTCAAAAGAGGAAAACACCACCCAGCTTTACAGTTTTTCCAAATGCAAGGAGTTTTGGTGATAACATCGTCAACCAAACAAGCCATTGCTGGAACAACACTTAAAGGATTAGAGATTTTTACACACTACTTGAACTCTCCCCTCTAGAAAGTGTGAAAACATCAAGGTTAGACATTTTTCTTTCCATCTGCCGCATGAAGGTAGCTTCAGAATAGTTCAGTGCAGGGCTTCTGGCAGCTTTGTCTAAAGTAGCTAGTGCCGTCTTGTGTCAGAGACCAACTGAAAAGTAATGAAATGCAGAACAGCAATTGGCAGGACTCCTCTATCTTCTGAACTATTTTTCCATCTTTCACCTACTGGGATTGATTTCTGACAAACATCAATTCTCACAATATTCTCAGAGGAAAACCAGGTATGCTTCTTATTTTAAGCAGCAAAGGAAATCCTGTTCCTATGTGCTTTGCTCAAAATCATTAAAAGTACCTAATAAGCACAAGTGCTGCTTTAAACTTGTATGGGTATATGTATTACATATACATAACATACACACACACCTACACAGCAACCTACTTCCTCCAAATTCTTTACCTCTCCCCTTCAAGTGGCTCTTCCACCACCTAGTTTTCTGTTCTCTCCACTTTGCACAGGATACTCTAAACCCTGCACTGCCAGAACAACAAAAAAACCACCCCCAGCAGCACCAAATGAGAAAATCCTTGTCTGTTTTCACATGCTTTTTTACCTAAAAGACCACCTAAACCCTGGCACATCTTCGTCTCCTTCACAGGTGACAAGACTGTTTCAGAAACATGGAAAAATGGGAGATGCCGTATTTGTTCTCACTCACCTTTTTAATTGTTGTACAACCAAGTGACCTAAAAAATTTGGAATTATAAAATACGTATCAATGCTTTCATGCTGGGTGACGTACAAAGATTGTTAACTGCAGACTGCTCAGATTTTCATCATCATGAAATATGACCGTGAAATATGACCTCACGGACTGTAGAAGAGGCAACACGTTTTCTGGTTCTGAGAAAAACCACTGCCTTGTCATGGAACTTCAACTGTATGCAGGTAGGGCAACAGAGCACTCAAAGTGAATTCAGTAGGGTTGTTTCTGTAGATAAGGACTGCTGTCATGTCCCATGAAACTAACTTTAGATTAGTGGCAGAAAGCTAGCATGGCCTTCTCACTGCACAAAAGCCTTGAGAAGTGCGGCATGAGTAACTGATCTCCACTTGCTTCCAGAGATCCGAAAATAGAGGTGAAGTGTGAATATCCCATTTGTTTCAGAAGAGTGTCAACAGAAACCCCTAGTCAGGGCCTTGTCTGCTATCAAAATCTGTACCTACAGAGCTGTGGCTGCACTTAGGCAAGAAGAGGCTGTTTGCTTACTGCAGCAGAACAGCTACTTTCCCAAATAAGAACAGCTACTACAGAATATCTTATATTTGACATCAGCACCAGCAATAGCTACGCTGGTGCAGGCTTCCAGGCAACAGACAGATTGATGACTTTACAGTCTAAATGAGATGTTTCTAAATTTTCTGTATCAGCAGACCCCTCTCCCCTTTCGGACCTTTAGGGGTTTTTTTCACTCAGGGTAGCAGACACACCACCAAGAGCATGGAGGGGGAAAAAAAAAAAAAAAAAAAAAAGAAAAAGGTTTTTTT